>NW_027532015.1:13523793-13560876 GCF_008692635.1 Crocuta crocuta
GCTGATGATGAATGAAAGATAAACACCATGTTTATTTCTAATTTGTGAATGCATAGACATTATTCAAGAACAGAACTGAGGAATATACAATTGTAAGATAAACAGATCACCGAGGAAACTTATACCATCCCCATGTATGATGTTATAAGTAACTGCCGTCTTATTGAAGAGGTGGGGTTGAACTACCTACACTTGGGACTCCCCTGTACTGTCAGAGTAGGAGCATATGAACAAATGGGAAGGCTGGGTTCCTCAGCTTTCTGGCTGAGGTGAGTCCCAGGCATTGGTGTGCCAAATGCCGTTTCCTCCTTTTCCATCAGTCTTCTACTATGACTTCTTTATTTCCTGTCAATTTTTTCACTGGACACATGTTTCCTGAGTGTCCCTGCCTGTCCCTCCAGGACACCCCCTCCCTGCCACGGATCTGCTATTTCTGCTCTCTTCCTTCATTTCACTCATGCTTCCTCTCCTTTTCCTTATTTTTGTCCTTCACATGCTTTTGTGTCATTGCTCCATCCCTGTCCTTCCCCTTACCCATCTCAAATCTCCTGTCCTGGCCTCCTTGCTTGAAGGGAAATGAGAAGTAATTAACCATGAAATGACACCTTTTGAAGATACTTATGATGTAGGAAGCCGATTACTGAGTTGAAATGGATGTTCTAAACACAATGAAGAAAGGATACAATTCTTACATTATCAAATTTTCCCAAACCAGTATGAATTAAAATCTTCTACTTTGTAACCTTGTTTTACTACAACAGAGAGACTTCAACTCCTGACTTATGAGTATCTTCTCTCTTGTATCCTTTTACCTTTTTCTAACTTCATTCACAGAAGGTTGGGGACAGAGTCCACAGGAGAACACCCGTGACTGGGGTTGGCACTTCAGGCAAATTAAATCTGAGTATCAGGATGGGGCTCAGATATGGGCCATTAAGAAAAACAAACAAACAAACAAAAACCTCCCTAAGCGATTTTCACATGTAGCCAGAGGTGAGAAACAATATTCTAGCATTTGTATTCTCAATATAGTAATGTCTTTTAAAATTGTGCAAGTTTAAGTTAGGCTGGGGGTGTAAGGAAACCCCCCACTGAGTTGAGAATGGTAAAATAAAGCAGAAAAAAAAATCTCCTCTGGAAGGTATCAGGACTTCCCAAAAGGGTAAGAGAAGGCTGAGATGACAATGTGTAGGCGCTGCCCACGTTCAGGGGTATGCCCGAAGTTAAAATTGTTTCCAAAAACCCCTCTGTGACCACAGCCACCACTGATCTTGTCATACTTATATTTAGAAACAAAGCAATAAATGCATGAAGGAATTCCATCAGACACAATAAAATTAAAATAAAAAGCTTCTTTTCCACCTTAGAAAGAAACTAAGTTTTATACTATAATTATCTTGTTGAAAAGTGCCCAGAGACAACACATTTTTTTTAAGCTCCATGGGAGAAAGCATACCAATTTCTAGGGTGGGTAATTTTGCAGAAAGTTTTCCCAGGTAGTTTTAGTGAAACTTTTAGGAAGTTTTTTGGTTCCATTTAATGATTCAAGTTTAGAGTCTCGGGGTGTGTGTGTGCGTGTGTGTATGTGTGTGTGTGTGTGTGAGAGAGAGAAAGAGAGAGAGAGAGGATTACAGAGTAGATCAGACACACAGTTGGTAGAATTTAATATTAGAATAAAATCACGGGAAGGCAGTTTGGCATGCCATGTTTTTAATTTTTAATTTTTTTAAAAATGTTCATTCACTTTTGAGAGACAAAGTGTGAGTGGAGAAGGGGCAGAGAGAGAGAGGGAGACTCAGAATCCCAAGCAGGCTCCAGGCTCTGAGCTGTCAGCACACAGTCCCATGCAGGGCTCAAACTCACAAACCACGAGATCACGACCTGAGCTGTCGGATGCTTAACTGCCTGAGCCACCCAGGCGCCCAGCATGTCATGTTTCTTAAAACTTAGAATCTTGTACTCCAGAAATTTTCCCTGAGGAAATTGTCAGGGATGGATAAAAAGCTATAACTATTTATAGTAGGAAAAAATTGAATACTGTCTGTATGTAACAAAATAAAGTAATTAACTATAATACACACACATATATAATTCGACATACAATGGACTATACTATGTATTCATCAAAAATACTGTTGCAGAAGAATTTCCAGTAATGTGAACAAATGGCTACATATATTGTTTATGAAAAATAGGTTACATAATTGAATGTACATTACCTCATTTGTGTTAGAAATATGTGTTTATTATTAAAAAAAAAAAGACCAAATGAGTATAACATCAAAACATAATTATTCACTAGAAACTGCAACTTTTGAAAATAAGGAACAGATAGCTGAGTTTGGATACATGGTATAACTTGCGTGATGAAATTACGTGTGATTTTGATTTTCTTGTTAGGCCTTTTTGTCAGGTTTCCACAATTAACATATATTATTTTAAGATGAGAAGACACATCAAAATTATAATATAAAAAATTCATGTATATGGACAAAGAATAAAATAAATATACAACGAAGTTAATTTTTGTTTATAAAATAACAGAATAATGGATACCTTTTTAGTCTTTAGTGTGTCTTTATACCCATGTGCACGCACAAACACAAATACACAGACACAAAACTTGGAAATCACACTTCCCATGATATAACTGTGTTCACAGAGAATCGGAAAGAATCCATAGTTTATTAAAAAACAAACTCTATACATAAAAGTCGATTGTATTTTTTCTCAAAGTTTATTTATCTATTTTGAGAGAGGCGGAGACGGAGCAAGTGGAGGAGGAGCAGAGAAAGAGGAAGACAGAGAATCCCAAGCAGGTTCCAGACTGTCAGCGCACAGCCCGAGGCGGGGCTCCAACTCATGAAACCATGAAATCATGACCTGAGCCAAAATCAAGAGTGGGACACTACTCACTGAGCCATCCAGGCACCCCTGAATTGTATTTTTTTTATTTTTATATAATAGCATATAAGTTAAAAAAATAACCAAAGTTTAAAAGAAACTCAGTAGTCATAAAAGCAATATGAACATAAGGTACACAGAAATATTCTTTTCAGGGCACCTGGGTGGCTCAGTCGGTTGAGCGTCCGACTTCGGCTCAGGTCATGATCTCACGGTTTGTGGGTTCAAGTCCCATGTCGGGCTCTGTGCTGACAGCTAGCTCAGAGCCTGGAGCCTGCTTCAGATTGTATGTTTCCCTCTTTCACTGCGCCTCCCCTGCTCATGTCCCTCAGAAATAAATAAACATTTAAAAAATTTAAAAAAAGAAAGAAATACTCTTTTCAAAAGAAAAGCAACAATGTTATGGAGAATGTTTTAACATTTTAATTATTGAACCCAGGTGGTCTGGCTTCAGATCGTGTGCCTCCCCGAATTCACAGTAGAAAAATAAAATCAAATTCCTCACTATTCTCTCCAATATCCCCAAATCAATTTCAGAGATATTAAAGATTTAAATATGGAAAACAAAACTTAATGAAAGCTTAGATGAGAAGAGAGGGTAACATTTTTATGACCTCTAAGAAGGAAAAGATTTCTGAAATAAGAATTTTGCTTATAAAGGAAAAAAAATAAATTTGACAACATTAAAACCAAGACTTTCTGTTTGTGAAAATGTGGGCAAAAATTTGGAGAAGGTATTTGCCACATATAGGTCTAGTAAAAAAACAATAATAAGAAAGGCAGTCTACAAATTAATTAAAAAATGGCAAACAGAACAGAAAAACAGTGGAGAATAAGTGAAAATATGAGCAGATTTGTCATAGAAGAGCAAACCCAAGTGATCAATAATCACGAAAAGAATTTCAAGCTCATTAGTAATCAAGGAGGTTTATACCAAACTCAAAATGAGATTCCGTTTCATGTCTACCAGACCAGCAAAAATCAAAAGTTCTTTGAACAACTTCAAGTGTTGATGAGAATGTGCAACAGTGAAACATCTAAAATACTGTAAGCAGAAATGTAAAACATTTTCTTTCAAAGTATTTTTAAAAAGTGATTGGCATCACCTTGTAAAGTTGAACATTCACGTACCCTCCAACTTGCCAATTTTACTCATGGAAATATACTCAAGGTAAATTTTAGCTTGGTGAGAATGTTCATTTTTTTTTGTAACAGTAAGATCAGAAATAGATGCAGATAAAGGACAGAATGGATGAATAAATGTGGTATATTCATACAGTTGAATACTATGTAATAGTACAGACGAAGAGGTACCCACTATTCTCATCAGCACAAATAATTTTGATTGAAAAGAGCAAGTCACAAAAGAAAATTATATTAAGCTGAAACCTGAGCAAAATAAAACAATACTGTTTAGGGATAAATGCCCCCACGTGGTAAAACTATGAAGAAAAACAAAAGAATCATGAACCTGTAACAAAAAACAGTCCTTTTCTCAAGAAGCCTACTTGCTAACCAAAGAGATCACTTACCCTCATCCACTAAATCACAAGTTTCTGGAATGATGAAGAATAGGATTCAGTAAAGGTCCATGGATTTTCAAAAGTGTTGTCTAAGTTCTTTTTTTTTTAAATTTTTTAATGTTAATTTATTTTTGAGAGAAAGAGAGAGACAGAGTACAAGCAGGGGAGGGGCAGAGAGTAAGGGAGACACAGAATCCAAAACAGGCTCCAGGCTCTGAGCCATCAGCACAGAGCCTGACACGTAGCTCAAACTCATGCTTTGAGATCATGACCTGAAGTCAGTCACATAAATGGCTGAGCCACCCAGGCACCCCACAAAGTGTTGTCTAAGTTCTTAAGCTCAGTGGTGGGCATCCAGGTATCCATCACATTATTATTATTTTTTAGACTTAACATTTTTTTAAATGTTTTATTTATTTCTGAGAGAGAGAGAGAGTGTGTGAGCAGGGGAAGGTCAGAGAGAGAGGGAGACACAGAATCTGAAACAGGCTCCAGGCTCTGAGCTAGCTGTCAGCACAGAGCCCCACGCGGGGCTCGAACCCACGAACCATGAGATCATGACCTGAACTGAAGTCGGACGCTTAGCCGACTGACCCACCCAAGTGCCCCTATTTTTTGGACTTTACACATACGTTAAAAATATACTTTTTTGTATTAAATTTTCACTTTACAGTTTTTTAAAAAATTATAAAAACATTCAAAATGGGAGAAAACTTTATTAGAGTTAGTTTGAACAGTGTCAACATTTTTCTCTTTGTGTAGTATGGGCTTTGGAGCTAGACAAACAGCATATTTAATCTCGGCTGTACGAAATTCCCGAGCCTCAGTGCTCTCGTTTGTCAAATGGGGATAATACTGAGCTCATGATGTGTTATAATTGAATAAGATCTTTTTTTTAAACCCAGCTCATGGACCATCATGTAATAAATATGCAATTTAAAAATTATTGTTATTAAAATATCATACTACAATTGTGGAGAGTTCTTTCAAAATAAACAAAAATACTAATTAAGAGTCTTTTGAAATAAAATATACTGAAGTTATATTAAATATGCTGAAGGTTATTTATAATATTGCTCCCAAATTTGGGGAATATGTTTTATCAGAATAACTCAAAGTAACTGCCGCACATCATCTAAACTTTGTCACAACCTGTTAATGCTCACTTCATGTTAATGCTCACTTCCCTTCAAAAGAAGGTAAAGGGGAAAAGTGACATGAAGTTCAAAGCGGAAACTGAAGGCGACAGGTCCAAGCAGTGTTGGCTGAGAAGTGCCTCTTTAGAGATGACTAGGAGTGAGAGGTAGGCAGGGAGCCCCTAGAAGGTTAGGTTTTGTGTGTGTACTTCATGGGCATGACATCATTTGATAAAATTACATCAAAGCCAATTGGTTTTACAGCCCCAGAGAGGTGGGCTTGGGGTAGCTTCCACAGACAAAAGTCAAACTACTTAAAAAAAAGAAAAAGTCACAGTGCTAAAGTTTCTGAATCAAAAGAAGACAGAATTTCCTCCAATCGCAAGGAACCAAGACAAAGATCACATTTCCTGGCTGCCCACTCGACTTACCACACCCCCTCCCCCGGCTCCCCTTTAGCAACAGAGAAAGAAATCACAGTAGTGAATTAATAATTCTGTGAGACAGACTTTCCTTCCCCGGGGTGATTCAGCCCTGCAGCCCGGAGGAGGGGTATGTAGCAAGTTCTTTAACTCTACGCGCTCTGGACTGGCTTTCAGTATTAGACATCCGGAGTTTTTGAAAATTAACACTGGAACAAAAGTGACTATCATACTCCACGTCCCCGTCACCCGCCCTCAGACAAAACTTAATCTTATATTGCTTTGGGGCCCGCTTAAAAACAAAACAAACAAAACAAACAAACAAACAAAAACACCAAGAAGTCCCCAAAACAAATGGGAAATATTAGAAATGTAGAAATCAAACCCATACTAGAAGTGCGGGGTGGCAATTATCAGTACCTATGATTGATTTTACTATAACACTAAAGGAAAAATCTGTTTTACCATAAATGACACTCCTTCAACTCTGTAATCGGCCTCCTTCCTCTCTCTTTCCAGCATATCTATTTAATCATGCATGACTGCAGCAAGGTGATGCAATAGTTTCAATGTAACTGCCTTATCTGGGCCTGGAATGAGCAACTGTGTGTGATTGAGGTACCATAGGTACCGCCAGCATCACCCCTTGGACATAAGAATAGCAGCAAGAGTTTTTCCACTGCGGCCCTGAAGGGGTATCTATGGTACCTGAACCTCCCGGGACGTGCCCCCCAGTAATCCACAGACCAGATGGGAATTCCAGGGCACTGTGCTGACTTTCTTGCTCTACACATTTCTAAGATACAGGTCTAAGAATAAATTTAATTTTGAGTCCCCTCCTCTGCTTTCTGGGTTTTCAAAACCAGAAGGACTTGCCAATAGTAATATCCCATTCCAGAAGAGCTGCTGTTCACCTGCAGTGGGACTGAGAACTCAGAGACGCTCCGCTGGCCCTGATTTCTCAGTCCTCGGCAGGCATTCTTGGGATGATCTCTTTGGGAGATTCACCTATGGTGGGCAAACTTCCCTCTAACAGGCTGTGTGAACTCTTCTGGCCCACCAGAGTAAATTTGACATATTTTATGCTAAAACCTTGGAGGATTCCCTAACCTGGAGAGAGTGAATTATTGCATTGACAATACAGCTGTATCCACAATTAACGAGATGGTTGTGAACCCAAGCAGAGCATAAGATAATCCTCAAACACAACTCTCCAGGACCACTCAAAATTCACTATTATTCTTCTCCGGCACATGATAGAACATTCTAGAGAGAGCCCAAAGGCTGCTCACACACAAAGGAATAAGGAACCCTAGATAATAACTTGGAGCTGAAAGGTGTTTGGACAATTGTCATCCTCTTTGGAGGAGAGCTCAGGCCTCAGTGCCCAGAGCAGAAGTGAGAAGTCATTTTATCTCCTCCCTCCCCCCCCCCCCCCCCCNACACTATAAGGTAGGTATTGTCATTTTTTCCCCCCCCCCCCCCCCCCCCCCACCTTTGGGAAAACTCTGCACTGGATTTTGACATCACAAATCAATATGATCCTATCCATTAAATACATTTTCTATAAGCTACATGTAAAATACTTGAATATTGACTCAGTTTTCCAATTAAAAGTATCTTCCTTCTGGTAGAAAATTGGTCCCAACTTTTTCTTAACAACGTTAACATTTACTTGAAGAGGAAAATTGAGATTTAACCTTTATCCATTTGATTCTTTCCCACAGCTTTCCCTGAACTGGAGTAAATGGACAGAAAATTCTTACGATTTAATATTGCATTTAAAAATAGACACCCTGCCAGAGTTTGCTGTTATTTATAACTTTCCAGAAGGATGAATGCTGGCAACAGCAGGCATTTTTATTTTGTTGAAGAGCATGATGGGGTCTGGGTTTAAAACTTTGAAAGGAGGAGCTCCGTCAGAGTGTAAAATTGCCTATCAAATTTATTAAGCTTTTATTTTAGGACAGCATATTTGGATTTATCTTAAGAAATTCTTTTCTATCCTCAGACCAGAAAACTATTCACCTGTATTTTCTTCCAAGAGATTTAAAGTTTGACTTTTGACATATAAAATTTTGGTCTATCTAGAATAGATATCTGTGTGAGGTATGAACCAGGATTCCCAATTTCAGTTTTGTCTATAATAATAACCAGTTTTCCAGGTATATTTAATAAAGATTCCATTCCTTATTGCTCTGCTATGTCATCCCCATGTGACAATGTCCATGCATCCCCCACATGTCATAGGAAGTAATACTTAACCTCACTGATGATCAAGGAAATGCAAATCAAGACTACTGAGATATCATTTTATACCTGTTTAATTGACATCTCTATTCTTTTTTTTATTTTTTAAAATTTTTTTATTTTTTAAAATAGTTTATTTTCAAGTTGGTTTCCATATAACACCCAGTGCTCATCCCCACAAGTGCCCTCCTCCATGGCNCTGGATTGACATCTCTATTCTGTTCCATTGAAAATTTGTTTATTGCTGTGCCCATGTCAAAGTGTAGTATTTTCTGTAAATTATCCTTCTAGGACAAATCCAGCTATTCATGGTGTGTTATCTTTCTATACATGTTTAGATTTGGTTTTCTAACAGTTTGTTTTACATTCATGTACCTGTATTGATGGTTACATTGGGCCCAAAATTTCTATTTCTCATTCTATTCTTTGTCTAATTTTGGTGGCAAAGTCATAGAGCATTCATAGACTGCACTGTGGAATATTCTTTCTCTATAAATTGTTGGGCTAGTAAGAGGGATGTTTTAAGAAAGCTTTTTAAAAAATTGAGATATAATTGAAATGTAACCTTATATCAATTTTAAGTGTACAGCATAATCACTTGAGGTTTGTATACATTGCAAAATGATGACCACCATAAGTCCAATTTCACCCTGTCACCATATTAAGTTACATGATAGATAATACCATATTATTGACTACAGTCACCATACTTTATATTACATCCCCACTCAATCATTTATTTTATGACTGTCAGTTTGTACCTCTTGACCCCCTTCTCCCATTTCACCCACCTGCTAGTCCCCTTCCCCTCTGGTAACAACCAATCTGTTCTGAGTTTTGTTTTGTTTTATGTATTCATTTGTTTTGTCTTTTAGATTCCACGTGTTGCTGAAATCATACAGTATTTGTTTTTCTCTGTCTAACTTATTTCTCTTAGCATAGTACCCTCAAGGTCAATCAATATTGTCACAAATATTGTCACAAATGGCAAGGTTTCATTCTTTTTTTATGGCTGAGTAGTATTCTAGTGTGTGTGTGTGTGTGTGTGTGTGTGTGTGTGTGTGTGGTTGTGTGTATACCTGCTTTACCCATTTTTCCATCTATAGACATTTTGGCTATTTCCATATCATGCTGATTGTGAATAATGGTGGAATGAACATAGGGGTGCATATATCCTTTCCAATTAGCGTTTTCATTTTCTTCAAATAAATAGCCAGAAGTGGAATTGCTAGATGATATGGTACTTCTACTTTTAGTTTTTTGAGGAAACTCTATACTGTTTATCATAGTGGCCACACCAATTTACATTCTCACCAACAGTGCACAAGGGTCCCCTTTTTTTCCACATCTTCATCAACACTTGTTTTTTGTCTTATGGATTCCAGTGTATGGGTCTTTTCCCTCCTTGGTTAAATTTATTTCCATTTATTCTTTTTGATGAAAGTGTACATTGGGTTATTTTCTTAATTTCTCTTTCTGATAGTTCATTCTATAAAAAGTGCAACAGATTTTTGTATGTTGATTTTCCATCCTGCAACTTTACTGAATTTATTAGCTCTAACAGTTTTTTGATCGAGCCTTTATGGTTTTCTATTTATAAAATTATGTCCCCCACACATAGTGACAATTTTACTCTTTCCTTTCCAGATTGGATGGCTTTTATTTCTTTTTCTTGCCTAATTGCTCAGGCTGAAACTTCTAATCTTATATTGAATAAAAGTGATCAGAGTAGAGAACTTTGTCTCTTTCCTGATCTTTCAGGAAAAGCTTTTAGCTTTTCACTATTGAATAGGATGCTAGCAGTGAATTTATCATATATGACTTTTATTATTTTGAGCTAAGTCCCTTTTATATTCACTTTGTTGCAGCTTTATATCACAAATGAATATTCAATTTTGTCAAATGCTTTTTCTGCATCTATTGAGATGATTATATGAGCTTTATCTTTCATTTGGTTAATGTGGTGTATATTGATTGATTTGACGCATTGAATCATCTTTGGATCTCTGGAATAAATCCTACTTAATCAAGGTATATGATTCTTTTATTGTACTGTTGAGTTTGATTTGCTTATATTTTGCTGAGGACTTTTGCATCTTTGTTCATCAGGGATGTTGGCCTGTAATGTTCTTTTCCTTTTTTCCTCCTTCACCCTTCCCTCCCTTCTTCCTTCCCTTCCTCCCTCTCCCCCCCTTTCTTTCTTTCTTTCTTTCTTTCTTTCTTTCTTTCTTTCTTTCTTTCTTTCTTTCTTTCTTTCTTTCCTTCTGTGATGTCTTTGTCTGGTTTTTGTATCAGGGTAATGCTGGCCTTGTAAAATGAATTAGGAAGCATTCCATCCTCTTCAGTTGTTTTGCAAGAGTTTAAGAAGGATAGGTATTACATTTTCTTTGAATGTTTGGTAGAAGTCACCTGAAAATCCATCTGGTTCTGGACTTCTGTTTGTTGGAGGTTTTTGATTTAGTCTTCTTTCTAGTAATTGATTTATTCAGCTTTTCTATTTCTTCAGGATTCAGTCTTGGAAGATTATGTGTTTTTAGGAATTTCTCCACTTCTCCTAGGTAATCCAATTTATTGGCACATAATTTTTCATAGTAGTCTCTTATGATACTTTGTATGTCTTAGGTATCAGTTTTACTCCTTCTTCTTTCATTTCTGATTTTATTTATTTGAGCCCTCTCTTTTTCTCTTAGAGAATCTAGCTAAAGTTTTATCAATTTTGTTTATCTTTTTAAAGAACTTGTTCTTAGTTTCATTGATCTTTTCTATTGTCTTTTTAGTGTCTTTTATTTTTTTCTGCTCTTATCTTTATTATTTCCTTCCTTCCACTAATTTAGGGCTTCATTTTTTCCTCCTTTTATAGTTCATTGGAGTGTAAAATTAGATTGTTTATTTGAGATTTTTCTTGTTTTGTTTTTTTTTTTTGAGGGAGGATTGTATTGCTGTAAACTTTACTCTTAGTACTGTTTTAGCATGGGGTGGGCTTTTATCTCTTTATCCCATTGAGTTGTGCTGAGCACAACCCGTGTCACTGGGTTTTTTTTTTTTAATCCTGATTAATACTAAAATCCTCCATATGTGCCTGCAGCCAGGTTGTAAAACTTTATTCAGCCTTTCTGAGGCCTTAACAACATACTCTCTTATCACCAGATATTTATTCATTTACTCTGTTAGTCAGAAGATCAAGTCAATAAAAATATATTGATTGCCCCTCCACATCAGGCTACTAGGTGGGGGATACTACCACCTGGGCTTTGATCTGCTACCAAGATATCATTTCAAAACAGACCTCAGGTAAACCTGCCAAGTGCCTGATTCTGAAAATCACCACTACCTGGACAATTCTGTTTTGCCCCAAATCAGACCTCTTAGATACTGATACCATATTGAGTTTACTATAACGTTTGGACACTATAACTTGAAAATCTGGCTGCCAATTTTAGGACCCTGTTCTATAAGCCAGGTTAGTCCCCCATCAGTCTGGCTTCCTTTCCTATCCTCCTCTCCCCTTTGCCAAGTTTTTCGCAGACTTTTCATGTCTAACTCTTGTTAGCTAATGAACTCCAGTTAGCTAATGAAAATTAGCAGTGAAATTCCTGTTAGGGTTAAATTCAATGGTGATATGACTTCTCATTGAAGTTCATTAGCAGTGATCACTGTGAAAGAAACTACATACATATTGTCCAGTTTGGGCCCATGGCTGGAAGTAGAGAGCACTTACCAGAGCAAAAATGAAATTCTGATCCCTATTAAACATATTAGATCTCAATACCACCTCACACCAGTCAGAGTGGCTAAAATGAGCAAATTAGAGAACTCTAGATGCTGACGAGGATGNTATTAGATCTCAAATATGTTTTGCTTTTGCTTCCAGACAAAATCTAAGCTGTGTCAAATGGTGTCAGGTTAAGTATTTGGGACACAAAACAAATAAGTTTCTCTAGTTTAAGAAATTCACATTGATGATAAACAAGTTAACCAATAATTACAAAATAGTGACTGGAAAGTTACAGTTTAATGGGAGCAGGTAGGAAAAGCCCCTATCTAGACAGATGGTGTTTCTCAGATTGGGGGACTGCAGTTGACTCCTGAGGGCTATTTTGGAGTCAGCTGCTGAATAAAGGTGGTGCAGAATAAAAATGGGAATGGCAGAGGTGGGGTCCGGTTGTAAGCTCACGGCGTGCCTAGATTCTGTGTGGGTGTGCATGTATAGAGACGACCACAGGCCCACATCACAGAGAGCCTTGTGGGCCACACTTAGGGGCTTGGACTTAGCTGAACGTTCATGGAGGGCCACTAAAAATCAGTCCTGTGTTACAGTGAATTCTGCTCAGAGGTCTGGGATCATTACCTTCATTCAAGTCCTTGACCTTGAAGTCTTGTTCTATGGTGTCCCACGGGTTCAAGACAGGGAGCATGATTAGATGGACATTTAAAAAGATCCTACTGGCTACCCTATAAAGGACGGCTTGCAGAGATCATAACTGAAAGCAAGAGGACCAGTTAACAAGCTGGGGTAGTGGTCTAGGTGAGAAGCAATCTGGTTGATGATATGGAAGCCTGAAAGAGCTAATCAGTAGATTCTGAATGAATAGATTTTGACCTTTTTCCTCCTATCTATTAAAAAAAATTTAATTTCTTTTTAAAAATGTTTTATTTATTTTTGAAAGAGAGAGTGACAGTATGAGTGGTGGAGGGGCAGAGAGAGAGGGAGACACGGAATCCAAAGCAGTCTCCAGGCTATCAGCAAGGAGCCCGATGTGGGGCTAGAACTCGTGAACTGCAAGATCATGACCTGAATGGAAGTCGGGCACTTAACCAACTGAGCCACCCAGGCACCTCTCCTATCTTCTTTGAAAAACTTTTTTTCATTGAAAAATTTTCTGGTTACCTTTATTTAGTTTCATTTGTATTAAATAATATTGTGTAATGTAATTCTCTATTTACCCGATGGTTTAGAATATATACGTACTAATTATTATGACATTGTTAGCAAATTCTCTGACAATCAAGTATGATATTGAATGTGAGGATGGAAGAGACATTAGTGGATTTACTTAAACCTGGAATATCAAGTTGTCCTTCCTTCAAAAATACAAAATCCCATGTAGACAATAAAAGAAGCATAAAGTCAGTTTAAGCGATATGTTTCTAAACTCTGTGGTTAAGAATAATCCTAGTACATTTCCCACAGGCCAACAAACTACTCTGCTGCCTCAAGGGCCCTGTGTAGCTTGTGCTAGGCCAACAGGGCTAATCCTTCTGTGAATCTAGAAGCTTCTGTGGAAACAACTTCCTTTCCACTCTGCAAAACTACTTGTGTTTTTATTTTTCACTGTGAAAAAGACTACTCTTTCTAAATATCCATTTATTAAATACTGTTATTTTCTTTTTTACCAGCAGTAAATTTTGTACGCTTTCCCTTCTGGTCTGTTTTGGCTATTGGAAAGCCAGAGGTTTCCGTTTCAGAGAAGAAAAGCAGTAGCCATTTTAGGTCTTCAAATATTGAATATTTGAAATTTTTTCCACTTGGAATATGGTGTCTTGAGTCAAAAGTAATTTCAGACATGAGTGAAAAATTGTAATATTTTGAAACTGAGAAACAGCTAGTAACATGATAATTATTTTTACTTTAAAGCACCTGCTTAAAAACCACAAATCCGATGTGTTTAAATCCTGAGGAAAATAAACAACAATCACCAGGCTTCAATCTGGTCATTTTAAGTTTTCTAAAACTTAAGTTTAAGTTGTATTTAGTCTAAGTTTTTTAAAGATGATTGTGAAAAGTGTGAAGTGCTAGCTACTTCCTATTTTCTGAAGCATTACTCTACTGGAAAATCTAACTATAAAACTGGAATTCACAGAGAAGCATTACTGACCTGTGAACTATGTTCAGCATTCAACCAACATGTTAACTCATTTCACTCTCACAAAACCTGTTGAAAGAGGACATGGGACACCCGGGATCTGGAGATTTGGGGGAGCAAGGACTTGTGTGAAGTCTGGCTCCTTGAACCCGGAGTAGCATTGCACTGAATCATAGGACCTGAAGATGAATAGATCAGTATTATTTTAAAGGCAAGGGGTAGGTAAGAGCGGTGGGGATGGGTGAGCACATCAAGAGAGGGATTTAGTCCATGTCTTTCCTTAGTCATTTCAGGACTCCAAGTTTTTTTTTTAATGTTTATCTATTTTTGAGAGAGAGAGAGGGAGGGAGGGAGAGAAACAGAGAGAGAGAGAGAGAGAGAGAGCAGGGAAGGACAGAGAGAGAGGGAGATAGAGAATCCCAAGCAGGCTCTGCAGCTGTTAGTGCAGAGCCTGATGCAGGGCTCGAAGTCATGAACCATGAGATCATGACCTGAGCCAAAACCAAGAATCGGGCACTTAACGGACTGAGCCTCCCAGGCACCCCTCCAAGTTTCTTAATATTAGCAAATGTATCCTTGTGTTTGCTATGATTCCTCATGCTATAAATAATGTGATTCTTGTGTAGACTGACAGCTGGATGGCATTTTAAATATAATAAAGCATTATTATAGTAAAATTTAAAATATGTTGAATCTTATTCTAATGAACTAAGGATTCTAAGGATTTCCCCAATTACTGTATGTAACTCAAGATTCTTAGGTAGTAACTGGATGGGGGTGTCGCTTGGAAATGGGATGCTCCTCTGAGAGTTAAATAATAAACCAGTTCAGAAGTGTTGACATGATTAGAGGAAGTGAGCCCATCAGAAGGTGGGATAGTGACACAAAGAACAGACAGGGTCTCACAGACAGACATGGTCCATCTAAATCCCATGGGCAGGGGACACTTCCTGGACTCGGGCTTATAGGAAAAGAAGACTTGAGCACTGATACCTGGAGAAGGCATGTCCCACCACACAGAAGGCTGCATCTGTCCCATGAACTCAGTCACTAGCTTCCCCCGATCTGACCCGGCTTGCCAGGCATCCTGATAATGTGGAGTCTCATGGAGTGAGCCTCTGTGGAGTGGGCGCACCGACCAGACCGTGCAAGTGTTTGTACCTCTTTGGTAGTAAACTGATCTCATGTAAATGACCAACACACCAGTATTTCTCTACTCTGGGTTAATATTATATTGCCTCTGGAAGATGGAGCTTTTTTGCTGAAAAAGGCCTGTTGTGATCCTCAATGCCACCTAGAGGGGTTGCAGATGACAAGCAGGTCACCGTCAGGAGGCACCACCTGAAGGAAGACACCTGCCTTCCTCAAATACCCAGGTGCACACTGTGTTCTCTCTCCCTTCATGGCCTCTGTGAACATAGTGCTCTTTCGGCTACTACTGATTCCAGCTCCTGGCTACGTATCAGATTCACCTGAATGTAAAAAATCCAATACCCAAGAGTGCCATCTCAGGCCAAATGAAAGTGGAAATCTCTGGACCTTGGCATGGTTTCAAAGACCTCTGGGTGATTCGAGTATGTCCTCAGGGATGAGGACTATTAGCTCAGTTACTGACAGAAAAGAACATTTTCTGGCAGGATGAGGGGAGAAGTTCTGTAATATATTTTATAAAACATTTATGGAGCGTTTAACAGTTGAGGAAACTGAGACTCAGAGACATGAGGCAATTTGCTCAAATCTGACTAACTGACAGGCAACGGAGCCAGGGCTTGAATCTAAAATTTCTTTTTACAAAATATCAGGTTCTTTCTATGATATCTGGGAGAATGCAGAACATAAGAAAGGAGTTCTTCTACATTTTGGTGAAAGGAGAGGAAAGAGGGGAAAGGAAGGCAGAAAGGGCATCCAGAAAGACTTCCTAAGAAAAGCCAAGAGGTAGAGAAATTTGCAGAATGTTCTCTATAGCTGTCTCCAAAGTGTGTGCATAAGAGTCACTCAGGCAGGGGTCCCTGGGTGGCTCAGTCAGTTAAGTGTCTGACTTCGGCTCAGGTCATGATCTCACAGTTTGTGGGTTCGAGCCCCACATCGGGCTCAGTACTGACGGTGTAGACCCTGCTTGGGATTCTCTCTCCCCCTCTCTCTCCCTTTTTCTCTCTGCTCCCCCCCCCCACTGGCTCTCCCTCTCTCTCAAAATAAATAAATAAACTTAAAAAAATTAAACACTTACTGGGGCAAGGCAGAAAGACGGTAGGATAATTTTGACTTGGTTTTATCTCTTTTTTTTTTTTTTTGCATGTTTTACAAAGTGCAGGATACATTGATATGGTATATATGTACATAATTTATCAAGAAATAAATACATGGAAAATGGGAGTACCTGATCAAAAAGTGCATACTGGTAGGAACACACCGTCAAAAAACCCTGGAGTCTATTGTTCAGACATCTCCACTAGGGCCGAGTGCAGTTGCACCAGCCCAGGCCCCCACCCTGCAAAAGGCACTGAATTCCTGGCCACACGCAGGGCACAGACACTAAATATTATCAAAACATTCTTCAGGTGTTATTGGTGTGGTGACGGCAACCTTTGGTTAAGAATCCTTATTTTAGGGGTGTCTGGGTGGCTCAGTTGGTTGAGCTTCCGACTTCGGCTCAGGTCATGATCTCACAGTTCGTAGGTTCGAGCCCCGCATCGGGCTCTGTGCTGACAGCTTGGAGCCTGGAGCCTGCTTCCGATTCTGTGTGTTCCTCTCTCTCTCTCTCTCTGCCCCTCCACTGCTCATGATCTATCTCTCTCTGTCTCTCAAAAATAAATAAATGTTAAACAAAAATTAAAAAAAAAGAATCCTTATTTTAGAGCAGAGGTTCTTAAAGTGCTCACATCTGGAGATCTCTAGGGGTCCTGATGACTTTGCCAGGGACTCCACAAGATCAAAAATTATGTTTATGATAATACTCAGGTGTGATTTGCCTTTCTTGTTCTCAGTCTTTTATAAGTGTGCAGTGGACTTTTCTAGAGGCTCCATGACATGTAAAGATATCATCATTTTGGAGGCTAATGCAAAGTTTGCTTATATATTGTGTGCTTGGTATTGTTTTTGTTTTAATTTCTAAATGGTAATATAAATAGATACATGTACACAGAAGCTCTCTGAAATCTTTAACAATTTTTAAGAGTGTGAAGGGGTCCTGAGTCCAAATGGTGTCCTATTCTAGAGAGTATAGAGTATGTAGAGAAGGTCATGAGATACTACAGTGACTGTAGGCAAAAATGAGTATTTAAATTGGTTCAAACTATAAATTGATTTGCATAAGATGTTGGAAATTCAACTCCAAACTCTTTTGATCTCATACCATCCCTAAAAATATTTTTGAGAGTGCATTCACAATATATGTATTATTTTAAAACAATGAAAATATACTGTTATATAAAACATTAAGAATCACAAAAGGGGTACCTGGGTGGCTCAGTCGGTTAAGTGTCCAACTTTGGCTCAGGTCATGATCTTGTGGCTCCTGAGTTAGAGCCTTACATCAGGCTCTGTGCTGATAGCTCAGAGCCTGGAACCTGCTTTGGATTCTGTGCCTCCCTCTCTCTCTGGCCTTCCCTGCTCACATTCTGTCTCTCTCTCTCAAAAATAGATAAACATTAAAAAAATAAAAAACAAATTGAGAATCACAAAATGTAGGGATTTCATACAAATGAAGTAATATTGTAAAATAATTACTTTTTATTAATGGTAAAGCACCTTTTGCTCTCAGTGAGAACTAATAAAGTTAATAAATATACTTTATACTTCATTATTTTATTAAAGTCATTTTCTATCACTTTATAATAAAGCCATAACAAAGTCTAAGTTCACTGTATTGTGGTCCTTAATGTTAATGACTGCCAGAGCTGGAAAGGACACCTTATAGAGGATAGAAAAACAAGAGAAAGCAGAACAAAAAGAAAAACGTTATTGTGCCTCCTTATTTAGGATAAGTTACATTTCATTCCAACTATCAACTATGCAATGGTTTTTGTTGAAACTCGGCTAGTATATTTCAATCTTCGATGTCAACTAGTTGGAAAGGTATAAAGCTATGTTGATATTTCCAGCAAATGGGTCCAAAATCCCCTGAAACTCTTCATTTCGCTGATTATTTTAAGTTTATTTATTTATTTTGATAGAGTGGAGGAGGCAGAGAGAGAGAGAATCCCAAACAAGCTCTGCATTGGCAGTGGGGCTCGATCTCATAGTTCATGACCTGAGCCAAAACCAAGAGTGGGACGCTTACCCGACTGAGCCATGCAGAAGCCCCCACTTGGATAACTTTTATTCTTTTTTTTAATGTTTATTTTTGAGAGACAAAGAGACAGACTGTGAGTGGGGGAGGGGCAGGGCGAGAGGGAGACACAGAATTGCAAGAATACATCCTCTGAGCTGTCAGCACAGAGTCCGACCTGGGACTGGAACTCACGAACCATGAGATTGTGACCTGAGCAGAAGTTGGGTGCTTAACTGACTGGGCCACTCAGGCGCCCCTGGATAATTTTTAAACAGACTAAAAATTATGATTTCAAGTTTAAGTGTACAGATGGGAAAGTTCACAGGTGGCACACCCACATCACTTTTGGCCATAAAATCACGTAACGTGGGAGAATTCAAATGGAATTTGTCTCAACATGCAGGGAGCGAATGAATGAAGGTGCCATTACTACCTACTCTGAGCTGAGCAACTCATAGATGACTTCTGATGCTGATAAAGGAAGAACACCAGTAGTAATTCGTGTATCAAATACTCACACAATGAACTCAGAGTTTTCCTATTTTCTTCCTGCAACTCGTGTTGTGTGCACTCAGCTTTGGGAGCAGTAGAAAGGCAACAGGAAGTTTTAATTGGAGAAGTATTACCAGGTCTCCGGTTTACAAGTGTAGGAGACCAGTAAAGTTACAGGGAGGGCCAGAAAGGGGACAGTGGAGGCAAAAGACAGAGGGAGGCTAGGGCCCAGACCAGAGTGGTGCAAGGATAGAGGGGAGGGGTGGATTGGAGGGGCAGTTTGAAGATACACTTCACAGAGTTTGGATATGGAATGAGAGGGGAAATATCTGGAGTGGAAGATAATGTCCTTCCCTGAGTATGAGAGGAAGGAGGTAGGGATTATGAGTTCAGTTTTGGATTATATGAGCTTCCACCCCCGTGTGTTATGAAGGTGACATTTCACAGCACTGGAAGTGAAGATCTGGGCAAGCTGAAGTAAAGCCAATTCCTCCTGTCTTATTTCTCAGTCCTATTTATGATGAAGCTTTTTTGCCTTTTTTGGAAAATCATCCATTTCTTTGACACTCTGAAGAAAGCCACTGAGTGGCCCCACTTCAGAAAAGTAATGTACACACCTCGATGTAAAACTGTGCGTATGCTTTACCGGGCCCCCGACCCACAGAGGTCCACCCACAACTACAGAGCAGAGCCCTGCCCTGATTGGGTCCCTTGCTGTTCTCCAAACCTGCCCTATTTCCTTGTCTATGTGCCATCCTTCTGAATCAGAGATAATTTGCTAATTATAAATCACTTCCTATTTTAGAAACCCTGATGACTTATGGTCAAATGCTTATGTTCATCGTGCTGACTAAAGAACTGTATTTTTAAAACTGGGTGAGAGATGGGAGGAAGGATGGATAAAAAGAAGTGAATTTGAGGCTTCATGACTCCTCTGGGTGGGCATTCATAGAGCTCATAGAGGATGGGACTCGGTAGGACACACCGCACCACCTGTGTGTGATTCTTGCCTCATTGCACCAGCGTGGAATACAAAATACAGGACAGAAAAACAAGTTAAGATTTTTTTAATGTTTATTTTTGAGAGAGACACAGAGAGACAGAGAGAGACAGTGCACGAGCAGAGGAGGGGCCCACAGAGAGGAAGCCACAGAATCCCAAGCAGGCTCCAGGCTCTAAGCTGTCAGCACGGAGTCCAATGCGGGGGTCAAGCCCACAAGCTGAGATCATGACCTGACCCGATGTTGGATGCTTAACCAACTGAGCCACCCAGGTGGCCCAAGAAAAACAAATTAAATGGCACCATTTAAAGCAATCGGCCAAATCCAGAATGTGGGCCCTTCTACAGAACAAATGACACAATTGGCCTGACATATTAATAGCACAAAAAATTAAAAGGAATGTTATGGGATAAAAGAGGCTTAAGCAGTGGGAGCGATCCAAAGCAATAGGACTATGTATAGTGGACAATCTGAGAAGTTAGAATATGTACTTAGCATTGGATGACACTAAAAATAATTTAGGTAGGTATGAAAATGGTGGTTGTAGGAAAAGAATTATCAATTAGAGATGCACCCTGATGTATTTGTGGGTGTGAGGACACAGATGTCTGGGATTTGCTTTGAAATAATCTAGAAATAAGGAGGGAGTGATAGATAAAACAAATCTGGCAAAATGTTAATAATTGTTGAAATCAGATGATGGATACATGGGGGCTCCTTATATTCTTCCTTTCCTGTGTGTTAACATTTCCCACAAAAAATTAATTTTTCATTTTTTGAGAGATGGAGACAGAATGCAAGTGAGGGAAGGGCAGAGAGAGAGGGAGACACAGACCCAAGGCAGGCTCCAGGCTCTGAGCTGTCAGCACTGAGCCCAATGCAGGGCTTGAACTCAGGAGTTGCGAGATCATGACCTTAGCTGAAGTCTGACACTCAACCAACTGAGCCACCCAGGCACCCCTCCCTCAGAAAGTATAAGAAAAGATCACAATTAATTTGTTAAAAGCACAGTTCCAAAATCTGGCTGATGATCAGAATCTCCTGGGGAGCGATAAAAAAAAATAGATTTAGAGCCACCTGGGTGGCTCAGTCAGTTAACCTTCCGACTACGGCTCAGGTCATGATCTCACGGTTAGTGGGTTTGAGCCCCACGTCGGGCTCTGTGCTGACAGCTCAGAGCCTGGAGCCTGCTTCAGATTCTGTCTCCCTCTCTCTCTCTGCCCCTCCCCCACTCACACTCTGTCTCTCAAAAATAAAGATTAAAAAAATTTTTAAAAATAGATTCTGTGAGCTGCAGTCCTCTTGAATCAATCTTCTGTGGGTATGTTTGCACTGGGTGAAAGAATGTGTCATTTTACAATTTCCCAGGACTCTGGCTGCCAGGCCTTGTAGCCACCACAGCAACACAGGTCACCTCTTCCTAAGTCTGACCCAGGAGATCTTCCACCAGGCTTCCCTCCTCCCTCCTGTCTCTCCGTCTTTCCCGGCTCTCTCTGTGCTCGGCTCTCTTGCTTTCCTTTTCTGTATCACATTAAGGTCAAGGGCAGGAGCCTTTGGAGCAGCACAGGGACCTTATGTCTCTTGGGAACGGGTACAGGTGGACCCTTCCCACTCCCGTCTGAGCCTCAGCGCCCTCACTGTTGAATGATGCTCTATCCTCATGCAGTTAATAATGTTCACAGAGCTTTCTTACCACCCAGGAGCAGGACATGTGTCCCCTGGCCAGGTGTACCTCGAAATGAAGCTGTTTAGGAAACAAGGCCTTCATGTTTGGGTCTCTTCTTTCATCATTTGTAAACCAAAAAACATCAAAATCTGTTCTTAAATAATTTATTTTTTAATAGTGACTTTTGTAAAAAGTTACACTTATTTAGGAAAACTTGAAGAAATACAACCGAGTAAACCACTATTAGGGACAACTAAATGTGCAAATTTCAAATGCTTTCTATATTAAGTATAAATAATTCCATTTTTCACATTAAAATGAAAATATTGATAAACACAAAATATTAAAATACCAACTGTAGAAGAACTAGATGAACACTGAAATTTGTTTAAAATCTTTAGGAAAAAAATTATTATGATTTATTTCTAGGTAAAAGACTTATGGAGTTCCAAGTGACAAATATGTCACGGAACACAAGTAAAGGCTACGTAGAGTTATAGATTGCTAATATTTTCAGGTCATAATTTCCAGACCAAAAAAAAAAAAAAAGGCAGCCTTTACCTCTGGGAGCTACGTGTTTCCCCCTTTATTCCTAGAACAAGGACGACAGTAACACAAAGCATATAGAGAAACTGCGGGCCAAGGACAGAAAGAAAGTTCCTTAAGCTAGTTCATGGTCACAGGGCTTTGCTGTCCCAACGCTAAGGTGCCACTGGATGTGAGGTCACTGGCGGCACCAGTGGACAAAGCATTAACACAGCAAATAAAACCATCATTAAAGGCCACATCTTCCCCATGACCTTCTCCAATCTCATCCCTGTTCCTTCCCAATCTTATCTCTAAGGAGGTAGGATACTGAGAGGCATAAGCAACCAAAGTCCATCAAAGAGGCCAAATCCTCAATGTAGTCAGGAAGTTGCCGGTAAAGCGAACCACTATGAATCTGTTATTTCAAGACACTACAGCAAGCATTTTCCCCAGGACAGAAGAAATGTCTTCATTTAAATAATCTTGAAGTTTGTAATAAAATAAATAAAGTGAATTACATACACATAATAGAAAGCTCCGTTTAACAAGGCAGCCGGTGGAATTCACGCAAGCTGTATACAGATGGCGCCCCTGACAACAACCAGAAAATAGGTTATTATTCAGTCCTCCTACTTAAAACTTTGAGGGCAGTATTTCAAACATAATAATAAAAAATTCCCTCATACATAATATAAGGGCACATTATATTATATATATATACACACACGCTTATGCACATCTCAGTCCGGGCTAACTTCCAAGAGAAGACAGTGATAACCGAGAGAGTCACACGTCTTCCTGCTATTAAAATGTTCTAACTTTTTCAAAGGTGCATACTGTAAAGAGCAGCTGGTTTGCTTTTCAGTGTGAACGTATTCAGTCGCAGCAGCCTCAGAATGACAGTCTGTGGATGGCTCTGTTTCCGCCCAGTCCGTGGGAAAGGAACGAGGCAGGTAGAGAAAAACCACTAACTACTGACACGCTGAACATGTCCATTCTCCCTGAGCTTCCTGACCTTCTGGCAGAGGCCCCGCAGGCCGTGAGGGTTCAGCTTGCAGTCTCTGAGCAATGCCCACGGGGGGCCGGCCAGGCGGAATGGTTCTGGCTCCCCGGCCCGCCTGGCCGTGTGTCTTCTCCCTTTTCTCCTGGGACCACGGAGCGGTCCTGGCACACATTCCCAGTCCATAACGCTCCGGCCTTCTGCATGGTGGGTGAGGGGGAGCAGCCCTGGGCGGGACAGACACCATCCACCGCCAGTCACTAGCTTTGCTCAAAAGCCACCTGGGAACGCTCCCTGGAACCGGGACCTTATCTTCCCTCCCCGGCGTGAAGGCCCCTCCGAAGCTCACTGCCGCAGGGACGGCCCTCCGGCGGGGACAGTGCCATGCTGGCTAGTGGCTCGAGGCCCCCTGTGGCCGGGCTGGCCACCGCTGCCGTCAGCCGTACAGCTGCTTGAACTGGAAGCACTCGTTGCAGTAGCCGTTGCACTTGGCGTTGCCGAAGTGGTCGCAGGCGGGGGCGCGGCAGCGCTGCTTGGGCGGCTCCTCGGGGGCTGGCTCGCCCCGGTGCGCCCCGGGGCCCGCTCGCTGCCCGAGGTGCTGGCACTCCATGCACAGCTCCTCGCTGCGGCACGCCAGGATGTTCTTGCAGGACGCGCGAGCACACTTGGGCCTGGAGGCGCTCGGGGCGGTTCGAGGCGGCTCTCTGCGCTGGCTCGTTCTCTGAGTGGGAAGAACAGAGGGAGCGGTTGGTCCTGTTGCTCGGAAACAGCAAGGGGCAATCTCATGGGACAGCATGGGTTCTACGGAGATCTCTACGGGGCCAAGAGCAGCGTCCCGACCCAGGGAACCAGAGTTCCGAGTGCAGTCTGTGGTCAGGCGCCGTCCGTGGACGCTTCCTTTTGGTCCCACAAAAGTGGGTCTGGCCCCGGGGAGGCCGAGTGGAACCCCCAAGCCTCGCCCCGAGGCCTGCGAGCGCTGGCCCAGCTCGCCTCCACCGGGATGAAGAATAAGCTGCCCTTATTTAGATAAACTCCCTGCTATTCTACAAACAGGAGAGGCATCCATTGGCCAGAGCTTGCTTTTCTTACATGCCATCGTGCGGGGGCGCCCGGGACACTCTGCCTCCTCCCGTGTCTCCTGGTAAAGGATTACTGGAGGAAGTCGGCTAGCCTCTTAGATGCCTGTGCTTCTGCTACAAATGCAAGAAGTCTCTGGTCGGCATCTGGATGTTTGGAGGCTTTACGAGGTTTTAATCTATGGCTGGTTTTATTTACTTTTTTATTTGATTTGTTTATTAAAAGTTTTCATTTATTTGAGAGAGACAGAGACAGCGCAAGTGGGGGAGGGGCAGAGAGAGGTGGAGAGAGAATCCCAAGCTGGCTCCGCACTGTCAGTGCAGAACCCAATGCGGGGTCAAACTCGGGAAACTGTGAGATCCTGACCTGCATAGAAAACAAGAGTTGGGCGCTTTAGAGATGGAGCCGCCCAGGCGCCCCTATTTACTTTTTAAATGAATTCTAAAGTATACTTCAGCCGTAGAAATCAAGAGTTGCTACTGCACTTCCAACCCCAGGGTGTGTGTGTGGGGGGGAGGGGGGCAGAGACACCACTCCCCTCCCATCCTTCTCCTGGAATAGGGAGCAAAGTCTGCTGGTCTCAGGGGAGCAGCAAGGAGGGCTGGCCCTCCGGGGAGAGGGAAGGACCTCAAAACATCTTACCAGTTGGTCTTCGGTCCTTTTCGCCGCGTGAAATCTCTGGCTCTGCGCTTCAATGAAACACTTCTGACAGTATCCCTCAAACACGGTGCTTCCGAGAGTGCCACATTCCCTCCCCAGGCAGGGGACGCCATTCTGGAACCGGGAGGCCGTGGGACCGGCCTTCGAAGTGGCAGTGACAAAATCTAAAAGAGAGTTGGTGCCAATCAGTGCCTCATGGGTGGTCTCCAAGCAGAGAGAGACGCTGCCGTTAGAGAAACAAACACGTTTTGGACACAGATGCGGGCAGCCTGCAGTGTGTACAGGAGCACGGCCTTTTACAGATGCCACAAGGTCAAAACCAGTCATGATGCCATTATTGAACCATCTTTGACTTATTAAATCTCTCACTTTTGAACATGCTGCACTGGCCGGGCACAGTCACTGTGCAGAGGCATTAAGTGCCCATCCTGCTTTCCAATTAGATTTTCATCACGTCAGTGGAGACTTCCCTCTCTCCAGCGACTGCTCCTCAGATTTTGAGTTTTCTCTATTACATCTAAGTTTCCAGAGAAGTCTTGTTTAAACTCAACCTTATAAATAAATGCCAGACATTGAATGGGCTTCTGGGAAAACAAATTCTACCGATGCTATCTACGAGGCACTATCGGGTTTTGGAAGGTGGTTTTCTGTGCCTTTCGCCTCCACGGAGGGCTGGCACAGCCACGGTGACTGTCCCTCTGTGCAGGCCGCACCTGACCCCATCGCCCAGAGGGGCTGCCTTCCTGAAGTTCAGGAACAAACTTCTAGACAGGGGTTTTGGAAACGAGGGTTAGGGAATCAATCATTTCACTCACGTTTGTTTTCTCTGTACTCGATGAAACACAGCGTACAGAAGCCTTTGTTTTCTGGAGTCCCGAAGTACATGCAGCCGGCTTTTCTGCACTTGCTCGTCCCTGTCCTGTCCCCTGGAGTCCGTGGGGCCTGAGAGAGGCAGGCAGGGGGAGCCTCGGTCCCGGCCCTGCGGCAAGAATGTGGGGAGAGACTCTGGATGAGCTGCGAGGGGTCCGACTTGGACCTCTGGTGACAGGAAGGAGGGACGCTGGAGCTGGGGCCCAAGGAGGGCTCCGCCGTAGTCCTTTTGAAACAAGTACTGCAGATCCCATTAAACGTCCTGGTGACGTCCTGCAGGCAGGCCCGGCACTTCCCGGGGTCTAAGTGCCTCGTGTTGTCCGAGGTGTGGCCTGCGTTAATTTGCCGGGCATGGTGGCAGCGCTCGCAGAATCCGTTGTGCTGCACGTTCAGCGTGAAAGGGCAGCCGGGGCTCCTGCACTTCATGGCGGTGGTCTCGCTGAACAGGAAAAGGCTGGGCGCCGTCGGAGGGGCCGAATGCGGCCCCCCAGTGGGCTCCTCGGGGCTCCAGCCCACGGGCTCATAGGCCTCACCCCGGGAGGCGCCGGGCGCCATGCCGGGGAGCACCTCGGGGCCTGGCTTGGAGTGCAGCTTTGCGGACTTGGTTTGGTTCTTCTGCCGCCTCTCGGAGCACTCGTGGCACAAAGGCTGGGTGTTCACGGACATGAAGAAAGGGCAGTTGGGCGTTTCACATTTTACGTCCATGAGAGAAAGCTGGGGCACGGAAGGGTCCAGAGGGTTCTGGGCATGCGTCTCTCTCCGCTCTTGCTCACTGTTCTCCTGCCATTTCTTGTATTCGTGCTGGACCAGTTCGAAGTAGTCATCTACCAAGTTTATTTCTTTTGGTAAGTTAGCTTCATCCAGCCTAAAGACCAAAAGGCAAAATGTGAGATGATGTGCACACCCACAGACACACACAGACACACACGACTTCACATCATGAGCTCATAGGGCAAAACTTTTAGCATGGGGATTACAGTAATAACATGATAACCCTTCGCCGAAACGCAGGCCTGTGATGAAGGGTCTGCACCTCTAACATAGTCCAATACTGCTAGGGAGGCTCTATTATTTCAGGAACCATAGCCTTATTTAACCAGTCTTGTGCCACCCCCAGTTACAGATAATTCTAAAGAAAGGGCTATTCTGGGGCTGCCTCTTATACTGAATTACTCTGATCCTCTTTTAAAAAGTCACTTTTACTTTTTAACTCCTCAGAGATCAAATTTCTAGCAAAACATTACTCAGGGTATCCATTTGGGACTAGTCTACTCTACAGCTCAGTCTACTTTGGGACTTTGTGTCCTGTGTGTTGCTGTTATTAATCTTAAACTTGTGCCTGGTCTCTACCAGCATTAACTGCTTCTCTTGGTCACAGAGCAGCAGACACGCCCCCAGGGCACTATCCGCTGCTGACTTCTGATCCTCTGTAATCTGTTCATCTCCACTTGGAGACACTGATTCTCACATGCCTTCATGGTCCTCTCTTGTACACTGCAAATCCTAAGAAGCAGGCATCTCTCTAACATAAAGGCAACCCGTGTTTAAGGTTTGGATATGGGCACAGTGTGCACTCTGTGTCTCTCCTCCATTCCACGTTGGCATAGTCACAATCGACAGCCCAGTTTGTGTCTGATGTGTCTGTCTTGACCCAGAAGCCAAGAGAAAAAGGCTTCTGTTTCCAAGAATTTTCACTTACTTGCTTACTTCTAGGGTGATTAAACGAAACAAAACAAAACCATCCTTGGTTTAATACACTTAAAAGCCACTGTTCTGACTACCGGCATCCAGATAGGCAGGAAAATCGTTACGGATACATCACTTATTCCCACGTGAAACCAAAGGTAGTACTGCCTCCAGTCACCCTCTCTGACTCATGGACACAACTCTGGATTGGTTTCGCATTGGAAGAAACTGGCTTCAAAGAGCTTTATTGTTACGCTCTGGGGAGGCATCAGCTGAAGTACAAACGGCTAAGAATAACAGAGGACAGAGCTAAGCATAAACTCTTACTTTGCAGCATTGATCAAATGGGTGGTGCCGTGGTCCCAGCCTTGCACAGGGATTTCGATCACCATCAAGTACTCTTTCAAGAGCTTTTCCTTCATCTCGTTTTCAGGATCTGTCAAAAAGTGAACTTTTAAGTCTTCAAATCTTCCTCGCTCTCTGTTAACAAGTGGAACAGCTCGGATTTCTGGAGGAAGGAAATAATGCGTCAGCAACACGTGATTCCGCTAAATGAGATTACGTGTGAGTCTGCGTAGGTAATGATTACATTTTGAAAACACAGTAAGGATACAAAGAGTGGAAAAGTGCGAACTAGCCACGGTCAAACGCAGATGGTAGGATGCACTATACTAAACTCTAGCATCCAATGCTTTATTCAGCAAATTCAGGGATTATCCAGCAGCCCAGAGGCAGTAGATCTCACGGGTTAAATCCCCACAATTCAGAATCAGACTGATCTGAGTTTGAATCCTTTGTTCCCACAATTCAAAATCAGACTGATCCAAGTTTGAATCCTTGGTGACATGAGGCAAGTTATTTAACCTCGCTGAGCTTCTCATCTGTAAAATAAGGCTACCAATGTTTACAGCCCATCAGGACGCAGTGAGGATGAAATGAAATAAAATAATGTCCCTAACACATTCAACACACTGCCTCTTCCACTGGAAGCTTTAATTATAACAGCTAACCTGACAGACATTTACCTGCTCCATGCCAGGGCTCTGTGCCTTACTTTGTCATGTATCAATGGCAGTAGTAATATGATACATATATCTCCTACTTGAAAGTACTTTCCACGCCAAACACAAAGATAGCTGGTGTTATGATTACTGCTATTGCATGACTGTTGCTAATCAGGCACAAAACAGAACACTGTATTCAAATAAACATAATAAAGGTAAAGGAGGCGATTATAATAAGGCCCAAAAGAGTCTGGTGCTCAGTGGGAACAGGGTGTCCTAATATCTATCAGCGGTTACAAGTGTGAATTCATGCTGTTTTCTCACCAGGTCCGCTGTCCCTCAGGGTCACCAGGGGTACAAAGTGCTGGCTGTCGTAGCCGAGAATGATGGGATATCGGTAACATTCCTGGGCTGGCCAGTGGAGAGGCAAGTAAATCCCGCCCACCTTCAAAGGAGCAAAATTGGAACCCGATTCCAAGCTTCTCAGCATTTTGTCTGTGTAGGGAAAGAGAAAGAGAAGTAAGGCCCTCCGATGATTTTCACCAAATTCTCTTCAGCGGCCATTGCCTGTGACTTAGGTAGCATGGCTTTTTCCTAAGAGCTAAAGCATTAAAGCTTTGAAAAGCATTCAAATACAAATATGCGATCTGAAGGCATCTCACCAGAAATGACAATGATTGGCCTTCTGAGTATGTTGCAGAGGACAAAGATGTGTATTTCCTCCAATGAGTTATACTGAAGTCCACCTCGGGCCACAGGTGTGTCTGTGGATGCCATTTTGATGAGGCTGTCCCACTCATCGGTCCAATTCTAAGGAGAAGGGGTAAAGGAAAAATCACGATTGAATGAATGCTCTATGCATTAAAAATGCAGACTGACTTTGCTCTCAACTTATTCATTTACGTAATTCAGCTTGCTTTCCCCTTTCTGGAAATTATCATTCAAATGATCACCCTTTTTTCCCCATTTTGGTGTTCTTCCTTTACTTTTTTCCACTAGAAGGCAAACTTAAAAAGTGGGGGAGGACAGGGACAGCACTTGTTCTCAAAAAGAATTCCCTCATAAGGCGCAGCACCAAAGCCCCTTATCCAAATGTACGCAAAACTTCCAGGCCTGGGAACTGAGAACAGCGAGGCCCACATCTGAATTTGATCGGCAGGCTCAGGATAGCATGCAGAGGGGCAAATTGGAAAGCGGCCGAAACCACCACAGGCAAGGCCATGAACAGAAGCCCTCCTGCTAGAAGGCAGAGATGCCACAACTGGGCATCTGCTGTCCAGAAACCCCTCTGTGGTGACAACAGCCTCAGGTTCATCCCATAGGAGGTTTCTGGTGTTTTCCATGGGCCATGCTTTACTTAGTCCAGTGCATGTGACCTTGTAAATCATAAGCTCCTTGACTGAGAGCAGGGCGCTGGCCTGAGGGACCCTTTCCCACCAAGGAGCTCTATCAACAGATACTTAAGGGGGGGGACAAAACATACCCGAGTGTCGTAGCAAAGCCCTGTTTCCACAAACTCCTGAGATTTCAGAGACTCGAGCTGCCAGCGGAATTTAAAGTTGCGCGTATCTGTCTCCTTGAGGGTGCTGAAGAGTGCCTTTCTCAGGACCAAGTCTGTGTCCTGAACACCCCACATGTACTGAGAAGCAGCGTGCATGAGGCAGTTTCCATCACCTGAGGACAGAAGCAACACACATTAAAGACCTACAAGCACTAGCCTGGGCGCTGCATAGGGCAGGCCCATGAGAAATGCAAATGGCTTAATTTCTTAGTCAAAGGACTCGCTGAGAACACTTCCCAAGCTGCTGACAGCTTTCAGGAAAAAAGCCATTCTTTTCACCCTTATTTTTAATGACGACACCAACCTAGTAAAGCAGCCAGGGACTGATTATCAGGGGACCTTGATTCTAGCCTAGCTCTGCCCTAACTGGTTTAGGTGTGACCTTGGGGGAAATTCCTCAGCTTCTGAGTATTTTTTCTCTTTGAAAGGAGAGCATTGGATTATAATCTCTAAAATCCGTCCTTTCCTAGCGTTCCTTGATCTTTTGGCTAAGACACTAGCACTATCACTCTCTGGCTGTAGAGAGAACACACCGGGTAATATGCACAAATCAGGAAGCTGGCCTGGCTCTGTGTACTAGATGGGGATGGTCTGGCTATGACTCAGTGGTAAATGACTTGACCATTCCACTGAAGACTTTGGGGCCTGGGAGTTTCCTCCCTGGGTTTATAAAGTGGGATTGAGAACATCGAATTACCCATCCACCTTTGAGCATTTTGAGAAAAAGACAGGTCTAACTCTATTCCATTAATTTGTTACTTTCACAGGTGAAAACCCACAATTCAAGTGACTGCCTTTTTCCCAACCCCCAAACAATAAACATTTGGTGGGGAATGTTCAATACCAAAAAAGTTAACTCCTTACTCTTGTTAGGCAAGTGCACAGTTGTTTTTATAAAGAAAAGTTCACCTGCTTTCTTATATTACTCCACAAGTAGAGCTATAAAAGCTTTAAAAATTTTTCTATCTGATTTTAATAAAATAAAACAAAAAATAACACAACAAAACAATGAAGAAAACCCCTCACACATACATATCCACAGCCAGCGTCCCTGCGATGAAATAAAATAATCAGACAAATGAGCAAAAAAAAAGATCGCTCAGTCTTTTGTCTTGGCAGAAGTGTGGCAACCATTGCATTCTGTTGAAATTTCCCCTTTGCAAAATCTAGAGCAAAGATAAGGCTTTTTTTTTTCTTCTTCTTGCGCTTACTTTCAGTTCTTTATTGAGATGCACCAGTACAAAATTCCCTAAGTAACATCTGGAATTCCCCAGCGTGAAGTTATTTGACTAGCAATTGAGCAACAGCTATTGTACTTTTTGTTCTGGTGTGTAGACATTTAAACAGCCAAGTGCACCCTGGACTTTCCAAGTGGGTGTGGTCAGGGTGAGCTGGAATCAGGCTACTCATTATACAAGTGAAATCGCTGTAGCCAATAGACGCTGGAATTTTTCACATGAAGTTTCAATTTTATGCCACCTACTCCCTTCCTCATTCACCACAGTCTCATATCCTCAAATGCAAACTTGTGAATCACCCCCTCCCCAAACAGGCCATTCACTTTGTAGAACCCTCCTACAGGGGATAGGTGTGTTTTTTTTTTGTTTTTTTTTTTTTTTTTAAGGTGCTAATAAAAACCAGAGTAAAAGTCGCTTTGTTTCCCTCTCTTCCCCTAAATATCTTTTCTTGTCCAGAATTTTAAGGAATTTTCTTGAACCTGGGGAAATACAAGGATCTGAGGCCCCAAATTCCTATTTCCCAGAAAATGGTATCAAAATGCACTTGCTTTTGCAGCTTTATTTGTGGCATGAGCCTTTGCTGACTTTAGTGACCTATCTTTGCAAGGCAAGTGTTTACTATTTATATACATTTGTTTTCTTAAGGAGTAAAGTCAACCTAAATTGTCAGTTTACTCTGTTAAGGATAAGATGGTTTTCCTCTTCCGACCACATTTCTAATTTGGCAGAATCTCTCTGTTTCCAACTCTCCCAAAGTTCACTGTGTCTCATTTTTGGTAACAAAACAGGAGAAAGAGTTAAAACCACAAACTGTCAGGAATATAAACCCCTTGATGATGACTTAACATAATTACCCACTTCTATGCATCACTTGATTTAAGGCCAAGAACAATGTAAACACTGGCTATTCCCAGTATTCGTTCTACCTTTGTCTCTAAGAATCTATGCTTCAAAAGTATAGACAACATGTTGAAGTAATGCACAAGACCACCCAGGACACAGCAAAATACATTATCTCCAATCACTCCGCGTTACCCAACTCCAAAACAGCCAAAGATAATGCACCAACTAAGTTAATTAAGTTAATACTCTTATCTCCTTGTCAATAAGATCTCCTCTGCTTGAACGTATTATTTGGATGGAGGTGGTCCTGAAGAATGACCATTGCTGATGTAAGAACCTAAGATTCCTGTCTCACTTGGACTGTGAGCGTTTAATTGATTGTGAACAGTCTATTTGCTTCTTGTGACAGTTAGCTATAGGATAATGTAGGATTTTGTATCTGCAAGAAACAGTGCGCTTGGACGTTTCCATGATACACCCACTCTTCCTCAAAGGAAATAATCGAAACACAAAACAGTAAGGCTTAGAACAGGAAACAGCTACTAGTGGTAAAGGGCCATTGGGCAGATACACACAGGCTGCAAGAAATTCAGAACTAGGAATCCTTGAAAATAATGAAGTAGAGGTCTAAAGTCTGGGCTAAAAATCCCAAGGATCTCTCTCATATCATGGGACCAAAGCCAACAGAACCTAGGTAAGGGTAGAGCAGACACAAAGGGGCCCCTCCTGTTCTCAGTAGCCATTCACTGGTTAAGCCATACAATGCCATCAATTCAAGAAGTGGAAGGTCATCATCACAAGCATTTTCTAATGACAGTGGGAGACAACAAGAGTAATACTAGTTTTCACACCATGCTTTCCTTTTGAACTTCAAGCCTTTCAAGGTTTCCATTACTGGCCAGGGAAGGGTATTTGACAAATGATTAGACAGACAGCCACAAGAATTATGTATGTAAGTCATCTAATGGGAGCCATGGTGTTCAGAAACGCATTCCTCAAGCCTCAGTGGCTGTGCTCTCTAACACACGCAACTACAAACTATCCTTAATAAAAACAGTGGCAAAGCAAGCTTGCTTTTAGCACATGCCTATTATAGAGTTCCTACACTGAAGTGTCTACAGTCTCAAGAGACTTGAGTTTGGGCTCGTGCTACCAGACTTTAATGAATGGGGACCCAGCACCATGGCAGCCGACCCCTAGACCAAGCTACTTACCATTTGTTTTCAGCGCCACCAGCTTCCTGACTTCTCGACACCAGTTCAGCTTCTTCTGGCTTTCGAGGGAGGCCTGGATGTTCTTGTCAATGAGAGCTTTGTGGATGATCTCTCGAAACTGCGGGCAAAACTGGCAAGTTCTGAACATTTCTAGTGTGTATCGGTGCATGGATTTGAAATGGTGAATGATCCCATTGGTAGGCTTAAATATATCTTCTGGAGTTCTCTCTCGTATCTTCACAGCTTTCCGCATGTTACTCAGGTACAAAGCCTGGGGAAGGAGTTGTTCAGCCATTGTGCTCCGCAATACCTGAAGAGGAGGGGGGAAAACCCATTCTGTTAGTCCAACTTTGATACCACTCCTATATACCTGGCTGCAGGAAACCCCTGTGTTTGATCTTGTCGGTACCCTGATCTGTAGGCAAAAGATCTTAGTCACCTCTAGTCCCAGGATACTCGCTGGCCCCCAAGATTAACTCACACTGGACTGTTTTAAGTTACATCACTTTTAAAGATTAGTCTAAACAAGAGAAGGAAGGCGGAGAGTGGGTACTGAGGAGGAGGGGAATAACCCGTGTTTTCAGTAACGACTGTCAGGGAGCCAAGCCCGTCTGTCAGCAACAGGTACTGTACCTCATAACCGATGAGCCCCCGTCTCATTCTGATGCCACTCTGACACAGCCACTGGATCTCAGGAGCCCTGAATGCCAGTGCCAGGCACGAGGTAGTCCTGACAAGTCCGTGGCTCCTCCCCTAAGACCACTGCTGAGCAACCCTTGCTCTTAGCAAAGCCCTGATTCATCCCTTGTAAGCCCTCTTGAAATGTTATGTTGTCACACAGGCTGCTGATTAGTTTCCTCTTTAGCCCCAAAGTGAAATATTTATAAAGAGCTTATTTATAAAATGTATTATAATAGCTATAGAGTCAAAACTGACTACGTTATAACCAATGAAAAAAGCCTATTTCTAGTAAGATGCTTTGTAACTTTAAGAGCAAACAACATGCAATCTTTCAGAACCTCTCCGTTGAACTTTACAGCATCAGAATAAGAAGTAGAATAATAACAATAATAGAAGAGCAAGCATTGGTGCTCAATTATTCCAACTGCCAACCGGATTTATGGTCATCCTCCAGGGACCAACCAACACTCGGATGCACTTCCCGCCCTGTCTTCACCCTGAAATCTTTAAGCATAACTCACTGGTGGAAAGAAATGAAAGCCTGGAAGCAGATAAGGAAAGATGTTTCAGCCAGGGGGACACTCAGGGCAGATGAAAGACGACGCGGCAAACCCCAGCATCTACAACCCATGCCAACTGCATGGGATGTGGTGAATTGATGCAACCTGGGGTCTTTGCAGTGTGTGGCTGTTTGGAAAGCCAGCTCTCACTCCTAAGCCTCGAGGGCTGCCTCACAATACTTCTTGGTTTCCAAGATGAGACAAAGATGGTCTTAGAGCATGAAGATATTCCCTAGGAAGTTGCATGGGGATTGTTAAGCTCACTCCTGTATTGTAGCATTTGACAAGGCAAGTGTTTAGTTGAGAAAGACCTTAAGCCTATCTCCGAGTGAGAAGAAACCTAGATTTTAGGGAAGCCACTCTTGGGTAGGACTAGGCTCTCTTAAAGCCATTGATAGATGGCTTGATAGATGGTTGAAATTCTTGTGGCCCACTCTAAACAGAAAGCTTGGACTAGAGGACCCTGACGTTGCTCCCAAGCAGTTTTCTGGTGATAGTTTTGGATCAGGATTCCTATTCCGATTGCCAGTGAGGCCTGGGAGACGTTATTCTCTGGGTCAGTTGATAACCTTTCCTTTTGACCTCAGACATTTGCTGAAGGTGGAAATGGGCAAAATTATAACAGGACCCCAAGCACCACGAAGGAACAAAAACATTACACACATTTCTGCTTTGTGGCATGGCAAAAGTCTCATGATGTCACTCATTCATCTGTTCATCACTCAAGAAGTGCTGCCTGACCACCTGCTGAAGGTCAAGTGCCACGCTTTGATGCTGGATCTAAAATAATCAAAGCTGACCCCATTCTCTGTCTGCAGCCAGGTCAACAGAAATGCGGGCCCCCCTCGGGCTACAGGCCATCCAGGGCAGAGAGCTCTGCCTAGATGCCACAACTTCCAACACCTGCTCCTCGCTATTCCCACAACACAAGTTGTTCCCACAAGTGCCTGCTGCTCTGAGGGGGAAGAGGCGCGAAGGAAGAAGATTTGAAACAAGCTAAGTGCTGCCTTTTTGTTTCTCCGAGTCTTCTGTTATTCTCTTCTGACTTAAAAACTCAGCAAAGACCTCGAATAGTGAGAGCTGTAAACCATAGGCAAGACACGCAAATGTCAATACTGGATGGCTCAAGGTCATCTCATTCATAGGGTTAGCTTTGCACAGCCTGCAGAATTGCCTCCTTAAAAGAATCAAAATGCACAGTCCAAGCTCCCAGTTCTTGGACTTCTCCATGTTTAAAATTAAAGCATAAATTTTCCTGACCTGTGATTGACATATGCTATTACCCTTAACATTACTTTTACGTTTGTTACCTCTCTGACTTATCAGCAAATGCCTCACCCGAATTTTGGGAAAAGAATTCCACTGAAACTTCAAAAGTTGCACAAGGAATTGTAAAAGTCAAAGAAGCACCTTAGACCGCGAGAAGGGAGCAGTAACTGGCTGCTCAGTATCTGGGGGACAGGAAGGCTGTGGTCTGCTTAATGAACAATGGTTCTCTCCCATTGCTGCCCCCAGACACTAGACGAGACCAGCTTTCCAAGATCAGAGGCAGGGAGAACTGAAAACAAAGCGGTCTCAAAAGAGCTGAGCTCCTTCCTTACTTAATACCACTGCTTTCCTGAGAGGCCAGGTGGCAGGATGTGGGACGACCCGGGCTGACAAAGACTGTCTGACTGTGGGGTAGGGGCTGGGGCAGGCGCCTGCACAACGCTGTAAACCGGAGCCCCCGAAAAGCAGGCCAACCACACACTTCAACGCGCACGCTTGTCTTAACGCTGCTGCTGCTGCAACAGAAAAAGATGAACCCCTGTCCTTGACCCCCACCCCCCCGCACTCAACTCGAGTGTCTGCAAGCTGTCCCTGGGCAGGCAGGCTGGCTGAGTCCCCCACCCCCGCCCGGTTTTGTCGCCTCTGCGACATCCCACCCGGCGGCGGGCTGGTTCGGCACAATCTGGAAAGAAGCCACAGCGGTTCTGCAAGGTCTACGTGTCCCAAAGCACGCAGAGCTTGATTTAAAAATAAAGGCACGAAAAGGAGCAAAGCACCAATGACCACCGATCTAACTAGCAGCCCGGAGGCGACCAGTCAGCTGCAGCTTAAGTGTTTTTGCAGTATTTAAAAGGACCGGTTGGCTGGACGAATCCAGAGCTGTCACCCCAACATCTGGCGCGGCGACCTCAACTCGTAGCATTTCAAAAACGACAACGGGCACACACGGCCAACAAACTCCCCTGCAAGCGCCCCTGCAAAGCCCATGCCTGCTAGACGAGGCCAGCCCGCGAGCCTCGGGCAGTTACGCACTCGCAGCCCCGGCCCCGCGGAGCCGGCGGCAGGCGGCACCGGGACGCGGTGGTTACCTGTCCCGGCCGCGCGATCCTCTTCCTAAGTCCCAAGTCCAGGTCAGGGCAGGCGCGCGCCGCAGGCGGGGATCGAAGCCGCGCGGAGGAGGCGCCCCATGGACGCCGGAGCCGGGCGCTCGCTAGCTGGCCGGGGGTCANCGGGCTCCGAGCTCGCTGCACTTGGCCCGCTGTGAAGGCTGAAGACTGCCAGTTCTCTTTTTCCCTTTCTGTTTTACCGCCGGCGGAGAGCCGGGGGATTTCCACCCAGGGACTTTCCAGTCACGTGACGCCCTG
>NW_027532015.1:13560918-13576660 GCF_008692635.1 Crocuta crocuta
CCCGGGCCCGGGTCTCCCCGTGTGAGTCACCTGGGCATTTCGGAAGCTGGCCCAACGTCACATCCATGTGGAAATCGTGGTGATGGGAACTGGAAATGAAATCGGTTCTTTTTTCTCAGCCGTTTTTCTGCAGAAAATCACCAACTGTGGAGAACAAGAAGGGAAATCATAAAGAAAGAAAACCCTAAAAACCACCCCGGCGTCCGGGACTGCAGGCTTCGGTCGGGTTTGAAAAGCTGGGGCTGCGCACGTGATGAGCTCGTACGCGAGCGCCCTGCTCTGGGCCCCTGCGGGGATTTCGAGAACATGAAGAGGTCACGGTCCTCGGCCCCCACGCCAGCGTTCCTGCCACCGGACCCCACGCTGATGGGATGCAGGTCCGAAGTGACGTCTAAGGCCCCAGCGCCTTGACATTTGCAGGGGCAAAACCAGTCTTAGGTGACGTTCAGAATCAGAGCAACTATCAACCCTGCCCTGCACTTAATTGATTGCCCCTTCTCCGGGTCCGCACACCAGTGCTCAGGTGATGCCGCGTTCAGGTAGGATTGCAGTTTAGAAATCACTTCTAGTCCATTACTCTCCTTGCCATGGCCCCCTAAGACCTTATTAGGTGGTTTTTTTCGATCCTGACAATTAGTTCGTGCCAAGGTGCCGATGGCTGACAAATACTTTTTACCCACCCCAACCCTTTTTAAATAGTGGGGTGACTTACCACCTTTACCCAAACGATGTCATGTGGGAATAGATGTCAGCTGCCTGGACGGTGGAGGTGCATGCATTGTGGAGGGAGAGGCATTAGGTACGTTTACTGCATGGGGGTCCCCTTTGGCCCATTTCCTAGAATAGCTAAACTAGAACCAGACTGAGATATTCTGTGCCTTGTCCCCTTCTAGACTTAACTATACTTGTCAGGCTACGTATCCCAGTTTTGGAATTAGAAAAGTATGCTTCCGTCTCCAGTGGGGACCTGCAGAGACTGGGATGGGGGCTGGAGGGAAGGTGGCACTTTTTTGGCAAATGGAGACAGAGTAGAGAGTCAGTGGTGACCAGCGTTCCAAGGCTGGGGGCACTGGCCTTTTGAAATCGATGGCTGGGACATTTGACAACCCCAGACCTCATGGTGTGTCTTCTTACACCTCCTGGCATAAATTCCTTATTCACAAATGGTTTTAGCTGCCAACTCTCAAACAATGGATAGCGCATGTGATCATGTTTATGAAGCCCTTCCTAGGTGCCATTCTCCAGACTAAGTGTTTGAAGGGCACTCTGCCATTTAAACCTCACAACAACTCCACCTTGAAGCTGAAGAAATTGAAATGTAAGAAGCGTAAGCCATTTGCCTGAAGTCTACACAGTCGGCCAGTGGCAGAGCGGCGACTGGGCCTGGGCCTGTTTACTACAAGGTACACGCTGTTAAGTCTTAACTATTACTCTCAGAAAAGATCCCCCAAGGTTTGAAATCCCAAGGCCCCTGTTTCTAGCCTGGCCCCCAGCCTCCCAAACACCTGGCAGTTATTTAGTCCAACTGTGGACACTGGGCAGCGACAGAATGTGGTCTTGGGAGCCAGACAGGCCTGGTTTCATCCTCAGGGAACTTTCTGGGCTAGGTGACATAATAAAAGACGGTGTATGTGAATGGCCGTCCTCAGTCCTTAGACCACACTCCCTTTGGGCTCCTTGGGAAACAGAATGTACCTGCTCTCTCTCTCATGTCTGTCTGGCTCTGGCCCCCCAACCCCTCCCGTAGCTGCCATTGTGCCTTTGGGTCCGTGTTCACTGCCTGGTTTGATGAGCTAGTAATGCAATAGCAGGAGTAATAAGACCATGACCATATCTGCCCCTTCCGAGTGTCCCAAGGAAGCTATGCCACCTGCCTGCCGGGATTTGTGACAAGTGAGCAGTCAGATGCAGGAGTGGTCTGTAGCCCTCAGTTTTGCTCTGTCGTCGTGTTTCCGTTCTGGTGGACTGACCGTCTCTGTTGAGAAGTCATACTCGGTCCTGCGGTCTCCCCCAGTGTTTACTGTCCTTTTTGTCTTCAGAGTCAGGGCTCTGGCATTTTCCTTTCTGATATTTAGCACGTGGGCAAAACCAATAGGAATTTTTCTTGGCACTACGTTAGAAGAAAAGGGTAGGAGGGGAACAGAAAAGAGATATAACATTTGGAGAGATTGGTGGGTGGCATGCACTGAAGCCCAAAGTTTGAATGCCCCAAAGTCTTGCAAGAGACTTTAGTTTACATGAGAGACTTTGTCAAGATGAATAGAACTCTGTAAAGGAGAAAGTATGGTTATTAACGTCCATGGGACACATAGGAGGAAAAGACATGTTTTCTTAGGGGAAAGCTGAGCTCTGATTATGCGGAATGCTTAGAAGAATTCTCAAATTACGTGCCATTTTCACTGTGGTGCCCGCATTCACAGGTCACAGATCACACAGGTGATAAGCACATGTGACCTCTTGGAGTTAGCCTGCACACCTGTGTCTGCAGTCTGTATGCTTATGCCATGTAATGAAAAAGATGGGCGTCCCAAGATGGAGGGGGGCAGGGAGCAAAAGAGACCAGATGAAAGAGAGGCAGATATGACGGTTAGGAAGGGAACCCGACTCAGCACAAACTGTGGTTCACAAGCCTTTCTTAATCAAGATACAGCCATGTGTATTTATGAGAGTGTGTGGAATTCTAGGGCTTGGCAATCATGTGTCAAACGAAAATCAGACATTTTGTATGCATTGCACCATTCTTCCTTTTTCTCCGGGACTGTGTTCTGTTGCAAAGGAGGATCCATATTAAAAGTACCTTGAAAGAGCCTTTTTAAGTATGGCAGTGTAGCAGGGTAGCTTTGAATCCTACTGCAAATTTAAAAAAATATTTTTTTTAATGTTTATTTTTGAGAGAGAGAGAGAGACAAGACAGAACATGCTTGGGGGAGGGGCAGAGAGAGAGAGGGAGGCACAGAATCCGAAGCAGGCTCCAGGCTCTGAGCTGTCAGCACAGAGCCCGACATGGGGCTGGAACTCATGGACCGTAAGATCATGACCTGAGCCGAAGTCAGACGTTCCAGCGACTGAGAGCTCTAGGTGCCCCTCCTGCTTCAAATTTTAATAACCTTTGACTGAACTTCGAGATTACTGAAGAATGATGTTCCCACTTTCAAAGGCTAGTTCTGAGAAGACAATGGAAGGCTCTTTGTGGGCTGTAATGACAAGGAAAATTGTGATGATGATGTCATAGATTTTAACATGATACAAATGCCAAATTCTCCTGAAATGCTACTTTCTTATCTAGGAACCTACCTTTGTAGGTATTATCTGGGGGTGAGTAGAGAAACAAAGACCCACGTGGGTAAGGGGACTTAACTGAGGTAATCCAATGAGTCACTTCTAACAGAAACAAAGACCTTCCAGTGGAAGGGAGGGAGTTAGTTTAATGCCAAGAACAGCTTTTTTTTATTCCATTTTTTCTGAAACTATGGGATGCCGTACTCTAAAACTTGCCGGAAAATTCATTCCCCCATGAATTCTGGTTTAATTTCCTGTCAATACCTGGCTGAAACCCTGGGAAAAATGATTTCTTTTACATTATGAATATAAATATTCATTTCTTGGCTTCATGTCTGTTTCTGTGGAAGCTGCTGTTGATAACCAGATATGACCCATGATGAATCTGAAATAAGTGCTGCTTACAACCCAATGGTAGCAGCATTGGGTTTAGCAGTAAGCGGGCTGTTAACCGAAATAAATTAGCTTTGTTTTGGAATAGTATTACCATTGTGAAGATTGGCCTTTGCTATTCCTTTCTTCTCTTCCTTTGAGCCTGAATTCCCTCAATCGTGTTTGGGGTGCCCATAATTTTGTCTCCTTCCAATCTTGCCTCCTCTCCCTCTTTACCCCTCCCCTACGTCCCTCCCCCCATCTCCATAAAAAAGGATTTTGGTTTTCACTTTTTCAGGGGCCTGTTTTTGGGGACTGGCTAATCTAAGGTATATCATGTTCATTTTCAAAACAAGATGGCGATGTGTTATTCTGTTATATTTCTTGAGAAACATTCCTGTTGAAACCAGAACTTCCCAGAGCTTAAATGGCAGAAATTCCAAGCACTTTAGCAGGCTGGAGAAGAAGCTGTTATATCTCCAGGATTCAAGAGTCCACAGTTATAAGATACACCATGGACTTAATAATGTGGTGGGTGGGCAAAGCAACCTCACATACACGTGTCTGCTCTTTTACTCACTGGCAATGGGGCACATTTATTGATGTCATCATATTCCTCTTTCTTCCTCTCTGTGTAGGGAAGAAAAGATTTTTCCTCTTCTCTCCTAGATTTGACAGCCGGGTCTATGAAGTAAACTGACAGCAGTCAGATTAACAGAAGAAAATGTATACAAATTTGTTAATCTTTAATATTACATATATAGTGGCATCATAGGAAAACAGTGTACACCCCAAACAGTGGTGAGATTTGACAGCTTGTGTAGGGGAAGGGAGGGAGGGATTTAGGCAATTTAAGGGAGAGCAGATGGTTTTTAAGGAAGATGAATGGGATGAATAGAATAAGCGATGTGACAGTTTGTGACAAAGTTTGGGTGTGGTGGCAATATCTAGTCTCTTCTCCTGTGATGAGTCAATGGTTGATAAAGCTCCTGGGATGGGATCCATAACAGTTGAGTTCATTTTGGAGGTTCTGTCCTTAGGTGGATAAGGGAAGATCCAAGAAAGCCTGTTCCTGCATTTTCTGTCTTTCAAGTGCCTTTAGCTCAACAATTTCAGTGTACCAAAGTGTGTATTTTGGGGTCGCATGTCCTGAACTTAATCAGAAGAAAGGAAGGGAGGGAGGGAGGGAGGAAGGAAGGAAGGGCAAAATTCACCCCTGTTGTGTTGTGTTTCCAGCTCAGCAAGAAGCTCATTTTAACTTAAATTTGGATTCCCATTAGTTAAATAAAATATCTTTACAAGATACATTAAGATGTTGTATTGAAGCTGAAATAGAAAAACACAGAACAAAATCACATGAAAATATTCTAAGAGAAGCAAATGCTCATCATTAGAGAGATGATTGATTGCTCTTTGGTTATTTCTGGTAAAGCAGAAATCCAGTGGCCTTTTGGGTCCTATGAGGAAAGGTCCCCACATAGAGATAAAGCTGTTTAAGTGTGTAATGAATATATAGACCATGCCTGGAGACTGAAGGCTTAGACAATTCCAAATTCCTTCCCAAAGCTAGAATAGGCACCTGTCCCTGAAAAGAATATCTTAAAGGACTCTCATTTCTAGATGAACTTTAAGAGAAGTTTAAAGGACAATATTTCATGGTCAATCCTAACACTCTAAAGAAGCCAGCAGAGGAAGGAACCAGCTTATTCAAGACAGTCTGTCTTAGCACCTCAGGGCATAATGGTTAAGGGCCAAAATCAGCTCGGAAGAATCATAAAACTACAAGAAGCCTTAGATCCAAACATGGATGGTGACAGTTGAAGGAATTCAAGGCATGTCAATCCGTCAGTCCCAAAATATGCCCTTTGTAGTACTGATGATTTTGAGCTGAAGGCTGTTGGAAAAACAAGTGCCTGGGGTTGCCTGGGTTTTTCACACTTGAAATCAATCTGCTGAATCTGTCCTGAGACAATTTCAGCTCTCCAGAAAAAATAATCCATAGGCATCATGTTTTATCTGCAGAATGAAATGCAGTTTTCTATGGAAACAATGATATGTCATAGAAGCACTCCCCAAAATTCAACTTGTTACATGTCGGCTCTGAAATAAAACCTTAAGAAGAAATGCCTTGATTCTTCAGGCTCTCGACTCTTCGGGTTGACCCAAACACTTATTCTTTGGTTGGTTCTTAATGATGTCAGACACCCAAACTTGAACAAATGAGAGCTTAAAAAAATTATTTTAATGAAAGAACTTAATTCATGTGTATATTCCTGGCTTTGAACTCCAGGAAAATTACTGTACTGCTTGGGTGGCTGAAAAATTCTTGGCCCTGGGCATTTTAACAGTAATCGCTCAGAAATGTACAACCTGTTATGTCTTATTCCCTAACTACAGTAGGGTTTTGTTTTTGTTTTTGTTTTGATAATCAGATGACTCAAATGGAAAACATACCACAACAAAATGTAAACAATCTCCCAAGTTAATGATCATTTACTCTAAGTTTTAAAGCTTCTATTTGTCTGATATTTTCTGAGTTAATGCTTGTTTTACTTTTAAAAAAGAAACGTAAATCTTCAAGTTGAAAATTCTGCTAGAAATCATTTTGAGAAACTTTAGGGGAATTGGTAGAACTTACAGCCGGGCCAAGATATTATTTTTTCCTTTTAAAATTGGTTTTACTTATAAAATGAAAGATTTGGAATAGATGGATTCCTAAGAGTCATTCCAGCTCCAACATTTTATCCTTCTATAGTTCTATTAAGAACATTGCAGATGGATTAATATTTCAGTAGCTATGTTTAATACAGAAATCTGGAGTACAGGGTCTAAATCATACTGTTAGGTTCAAAGCTCAGCTCTGCCACTTACTGGCTAAGTGACCTTGGGCAAGTTACTTTGGCTCTCTGCTTTTAGTTCTGTGATTGAAAAATGGAGATAATAATTTGATGGCTGTTCCTCTCACTGCTTGGAGCCTTAGGTAGTGGGATTTTAGTCCATCATAAATGTAAACTGACTTGTCTTCACTCAGGGCACCATGGGGATGGGTTGGCTGTCCGTTAGTGTCTTCTGATTTTTGCGGAGTCAAACAATTTACAAAGCAGGTGGTGATTCTAAGTTAAGAAAATGTACCTGTGATTGAAAAATAAAACAAAACTAATAATAAAAAAAAAAAGAAAAATGGAGATAATAAGAGGATATACGGTTATTAGGAGGATTAACACATGCGATGTGCTTAGAGCAGTGATTGGCACATAGTAATGTTAATTATCATTATTTGTTCATTTTAGTGACAGGACAAATCTTTTTATTTCAAGGTTTGCTTGGAATTAATCATACAAAGCATTTCATGGTTGTTTTTCATATCACTGGATAAGAGTATTACCTTTATTTTGCAAAAGAGTTCAATTCCTTTATACATTTACTTTTTTTTTTTTTTTTTTACAAATACAGAATTCTAGAACTATAGGATGTTAAAATGTGAATGGGCTATAGAAACCGTTAAGACTGATGATTCTTTTTTCTTCTTTTTTCTTTATGACAATATTTTAGTTCTTTTAATAAACATTTTTCCAGCTTTATTGAGGTATAATTGACAAAAATTGTATACATTTACAGTATACAATGTGCTGATTTGGTACATGTACACGTTGTGAAATGATTATCATACCAACCTAATTAACACACCCATCATCTCACATATTTACTATTTGGAATGTGTGTGGTGAGAATACTTAAGATCCACTCTTAGCAAATTTCAATATAGCATTATTATTTTTCATAGAACGTTTACATTTTTTGTTTCATTAAAAAAATAGCACAGCAACTAATTTTAGTTCCTATATGCTTATTTTCAATAAGATGAAAGTTATATACAGTTAAGGTGTACAACAAGGTGTTTTGGTATACATATACATAGTAAAATGATTACAGTCAAGCTAATTGACATACCAATCTCCTCACATAGTTACCATTTGTGTGTGTGTGTGTGTGTGTGTGTGTGTGTGGTGAGAGCACCTGAAATCTACTCTTTTAGCAAGTTTCCGATGTGCCATAAAGTATTATAACCCATAATCATCATGATGTACTTTGTATCTCTAGACTTATTCATCCTATATAATTGCAACTTTGAACTTTTTGACCATAATCTCATTTTCCTCACCTCCCAGCGCCAGTAGGTCACCATGTTAGTCATTAGATACCCAGAACGTATTAATCTTATAACTGAAAGTTTGTACCTCCTTTGACCAGTATCTCCCTCTAGCTGGGGATCAGATTTCCTTGGAAATGATATGAAGGTAATTCTCAAAGCCATGCAGGATGGGTACAGACGGATGGGTCTCCATGCTCTGCCACCTGATTCTACTGGAGTGGCTCTTTACATACTCCTTTACATACTTGCAATTCCAGGTAAGAATTTTATGATTTAACACAAATTTCCTCATTTTACTGATGAAGAAACTGAGCCTCAGATATGGCCAAGGACACATAGCAGGCAAATGGCAGACCAGAAATAAAGCCTAGATTTCTGACTGCCCAATCAACCACATTCAACACCATGCTGCCGTGGAAACTTTCAAACAGGTTAAAGTAAAAACAAACAAACTCCCAGACACCAACACCCAAAAAACCCCAAAGTGTCTTTAGGAAACACCAACATATTTTTGCCAAGTGGGGTTTATTCTACCTGATGAAAGCAATCAAGACTAAACCAAGAGAACTCGCATTCAGAAGTTAAGTAAGATGCCAGGTTGGGCCTTCAGATTGTTTTGTAAGATCTTCAGCACCTAAATTTGATTTTCTATGCAGAAATAAATAATTGCTTTTTAAATGAAGCATCCCAAGGAACAAATTATTCATGTGTATCAAGCACCACGGGATTCAGGATGAAAAACTCCCTACAGCTGTAAGGCAAGCATTATAATTTGTGAAGTTTCCTGACAGTTTTTGCAAGAGAAGAAATACTTACCTTTCTTTTCCAGGCCAAATGCCAAACTAGGTAATTATCCTTTGCCCACTTTTCTTTCCCCAAGCTGTTTTAATTAGATAAGAACTCTGCCCTCACTTCCTCTGATGGACTGAATTGTGATGTTGGCACATGTCTTTCAACAACTGTTAATGCCCTAGTTTGCTGAATGCTTTCCCCTTTTGAATGGCAAAAAAAAAAAAAAAAAAAAAAAAACNCTTCCCAAGGAGCAGCAGGGTTAGGGAGCATAATTTTACATTTCCCAGAACTAGATCTTTCAGCTTCAAGTCTGCTCCAGATGCCCAGACAGGAATCAATAAGCCATACCTTCTCTGCTAGTGCTAGATATGTGTGATGGATATTAAGCGGGAAAGCTATAATACTTGGCTCAAGAAATAATTAACCAGATCAAAGTCTTACAGTTAACCCACACCCTGTCCCCCACTCCTTCAAAAACTGCCCAAAGAAACAATGGATCCAGAGATTCCCATTGACCCTTCCCATCTTACCAGCGCCATGACTTTTCCACGGTAGGAGAATAGCAGTGCCAATACCCATTCAAGCAGAGTTTTATACTCAGAAAGAGCTGAGTTCTACCACTAACGACCTTACTTAACAGCAAGGTTATTTTAGGCAAGCTATTTAACTTGAAGCCTCTTTCCTCAGGCTTACTGTTTTTTCACCTAAAATGTCTTGGAGCTGTGCCATATTAGCACATGTGATCTACTTTATTATTTTTGTATTTTTATTTTCATTTTTTAAAACTGTTTATTTTGAGAGAGAGAACATAGGTAGGGCAGGGGCAGAGAGAGAGGGAGAGAGAGAGAATCCCAAGCAGCCTCCAGGCTCAACGCAGAGCCCTAGGTGGGGCTTGATTTCATGACCGTGAGATCATGACCTGAGCCGAAATCAAGAGTCGGACACTTAACTGACTGAGCCACGCAGGCGCCCCATACTTTATTATTATTTTTTAATGGCTGCACCGTATTCCATTATATAGCTGTACTATTATTTCACTGTTAATGGACATTTAGGCTGCTTCCAGTTTTTGGCTCTAAGAGGCAATGCTATAATGTGGGTGGGAAGGTACCTGGGGAGGCGTCTCTGTGAGGTATACCCTTGTGAGTAGAATTGCTAGGTGAAAGAAAATCTTTGTATTTGAAAGTTGGTAGATAGTGCCACGTGGCCCTGCATTGTGGTTATCTCTTTATATTCTTGCCAGCAGTTCCTGGGAGGGCTGTTTCCTCCCAGAAATCTTTGCTAAACTGTTTGCTGGAAAGGACTTCTCATTGTAGTTTACTGCTCACTGCTCTTGTCCTGAGGAAGGGTGAGCATCCTTTCACGTTGTAAAGAGGTGTTCTTATTTTCCTTTCTGTAACTGCTCACACCACGTGTGCATTTTGTCCTTTGCTGTTGGCCTTTTTCTTATCAAAGTGTAAGAACTCTTTATGCACATGGAAATTTAGCTTTTAGTTGTGTGAATTGCAAACACACACACAAACACAAACACATGTTTTTGTCCTTTAACTTTGTTTACTTTTTCAAGCCAATTTTTTTAAACGGTTCTTTATTTTGAGAGAGAGAGAGTGAGAGAGAGCACATGCACCAGCAGGGGAGGGACAGAGAGTGAGGGAGAGAGAGAATCCCAAGCAGCCTCCACCCTCTCAGTGAAGAGCCCAGGCATCGGGCTCGATCTCACAAACTGCGAGATCATGACCTGAGCCAAAATCAAGAGTCCGATGCTTAACCAACTGAGCCACCCAGGTGTCCCTCAAGCAGAATTTTTAAAAACTTTCCATATTTTGATATATTGTTAGGCTTTCCACACTGTTCTACTGATTTTTAATCAGGAAAATAGTTTCTATTTCAGTGTAGAGCCAAGTATGAGTCACAATCATGTAAATTTCAGATTATTGAAAGAAAACATCACTTTAATCATTTGAGTGTTAAAATATACTTTCGAAAATATCTGATAGGGTATCTGTTTCTAATTTTTTCAAGAATTTTTCTGGCTAATCTTGCTTGTTTACTTTTTCATATAAATAATTCCCTTATCTAGTCCCAATCCCTCCAACAAAATTGACTACCTTTTTGGGGGGGATGGAGTGCATGAAATTTATAATTTTTAAGGAAGACTGTATATTTATGATGTTGAACATTTTTATTTAGAATATGCCTTTTCATTTAACTATTTTTGTGTCCCTTGGTAGAAGTTTGCATATACACGTGTCATAAAGTGAAGATAATATGAAGAGGGATAAAAATAGTACTCAAAGAGCTATGGTAAGAATTAAATGAAGAGAATGTATAGTACATGGCCCCCAACTGTGCTTAAAACTTCTAACATAGGACAAATGCACACCTTATTGCTCTATCCTAGAATGTGTGTGACTAAACCAAGAAGATAAATCAGTCTTTCAATAATTGGAAATTTACATGATTATGACTCATACTTGGCTCTACACTGAAATAGAAACTATTTTCCTCTCTTTGCCACTCTTCCCTATGCCCTACTCACCTTTGTGACAGGTGTAGCAAGGAGACCCAGACATCCCACGAGAGGCATCTGTGGCATCCTTGTTGGACTTGAGAGTTAAGCAGGTGTGGTCGCCCTGCGTCTCCAAGGAGCGTCTCAACAGCACCCAGAAGGAGGTGACTGGGTGGACCTTATGCTTCACATCTTTTGACAACCGTGGACAGAATGAAGAAATATTGCTAGATACTTTATACATTTTAAAGCTATTTTATTTATGTTTTGAAGGTAGAGACTCCCCTTCCATAGGATAGTGGGAAGGGGGTTGATTAAGATTGGTTGGTTGTTGGGAAGCCCTAGGTGGCTCAGTCGGGTTAAACATCCAACTCTTGGTTTTGGCTCAAATCATGATCTCACAGTTCGTGAGTTCGAGGTCTGCATCAGGCTCCATGCTGACAGTGCAGAGCCTGCTTGAGATTCTGTCTCTCCACCGTTCCCCTGCTCTCTCTCTCTCTCTCAAATAAATAAACTTAAAAAAAAAAAAAAAAGGATTGCTTGGTTGTCAATCAGATGGAGAATCTGGCTTATCATCCTCTGACATTCAGTGCCCCGTATCCTTGTATTTTATATACCCTTGTAGCACACTCGCTGTATGCTCAGTATTGAACCAAATGTTTTAGTTGCCTTCTCACTTTTAATTTCTTCACAAATAGGTATCATTATCCCATTTTACAGATAAAATAACTGAGGGTTAAAGTCACAGATCTAGAAACTCACAAAACCTCTCCTAGAGATTGGCTTCTTTCTAGAGTCTGTGATACTAACCACAATGCTTAAGTTAGCATTTGTTAAGCAAATTAAATAATAGCAACTGTAAGAAAGTCGAAATGCTGTTTGCACATCAGAGCTGCTCCTTCATCTGGAACGGTAGGGTAGCATTGTCATGCAAGGAATTGTTAGGTCAGTATTCTTTTTCTTACTAAAATTATACCTCCACTGAGGGTTACAGTTCCTGGTCCTTCTTGAAAATCAACCTGAGAAAATCCTGGGGAAATTAACTGTTTTTTCAGCTGCATTTGCTTTCAGGGAACAAGATGTACATTTTCGTGTGATCTGAATGTGCCCTAGCAACGATATCAGAGGAGCGCTCTATTCAATTATTTGTCTTCATTTTTTAATGCCTTGATTTGATAGAAAACTTATTTGTGTCACACCTCCCCTGGGTCTTTCCCAGGTAACTTATCCAACCTCTGATAAATATTTCAGCAAATATGGAAGGTGATCCAGTGAGCTGCTTACTCGCCAGGGGAAAAAGCATGTGGGCAATGAATCAGGGGAAACTGCCCAAGGAAGAGAATGCTCAAGGCATTACAGCATGAGTCACAAAACATAAGGACTATCCCATGATCAAAAAAGGTGAATGAACAAAGTCAGAGTTCCTTTTATAGTTTCCACTGATGCGATTAGTTTGGGCTTGTTTCCACGCAAGCTGGTGAAGCCTGTCGTGGTAAAGAATGAGGGATTGTCACTAACGCACCCAAAGGGACGCTCTGTGACAGAGGAGGTTCCAATCAGACATGGAGGGCATGGAGCCTGTGGACCACCACTGAGAGTGGGGGCAGGCATTTGGAAGGTCACCATCAATGAGGTCCCACAGGGAGAGCCTGGGAACAGAGGCATGTGGAGACCCACATAGTTACAGCACTGGCATGAGATCCTGGCCGGGTGAGACGTCAGAGCAAGTCTGGGACTTAGGAGGAAGTGGAGTATTTTGGTGTTTTTGCAAGGCAGATACTCAGGGAAAGGACAGACTCAGCAGGATGTGAGGGGAAATCTTGTTCCTAAGAACTGTATGTCTGTCTTTCTCACTGCTGTATTGTCTTCAGGAGGTCCTCTGCTTAGCACACAGAAGACACTCAAAAAAGTATTTGGTGAGTGAACATCTGAGGCATAAGGCAGGCACCCAGTTTCTGAATGTGGAACCCGTGGTGTGAACAGGTCCTTGAGTGGGGCTGACTTGATGTTGAGTCACCTGAACACTGGCTGAGGTTGTGGCGTGCAGGTGGCAGTCAAAGGCCCAGGTGGAGGAAATTAGGAGGGTGAACAGGAGGCAAGTAGTTCCTTACTCATTCTTGGACAGCTTTACATTATTATTAGGTCTTCACTTTTGATCAAACACACTGTCTTAGCCCATTCAGGCTGCTTTAACAAAGGTACCAAGGACTGGGTTGCTTATAAACAACAGAAATTTATTTCTTATGGTTCTTGAAGGTTCTTGAAGCTGGAAAGTCCAAGATAAAGTTGCTGGCATGTGTCTGGTGAGAGCTCGCTTCCCCGTTCATGGATGGCCATCTTTTTACTGTGTTCTCAGGTGAGGGAAGAAGGTGAGAGAGCTCCCGGGGATCTCTTTCATAAGGGCACTAATCCCATTCATGGGAGCTCCGCCTTCATAACCCAATCCCATCCCAAAGGGTCCACCTCCAAATACCACCACATGGGGGATTAAGTTTACCATGTGCATTTGGTGGGGACCCAAACACTCGATCTACAGCATACACCGAAATGGTCTTTGTTCTTGATCAAACACATTGAAAAGTTTCGCCAGTTTCCTCAGTTTCCATGGTAGACTCTTAATTAGAAAGATCACATGCTCCAAATGCCCAGAGCATGTTTGGCCCTACCATTCAGTTTCAGTGTTTTAAATGCTTGCTATGTGGCTGTCACTGTGATGGGCCCACTATAGATAGTATCCCTATACCTCTAAGTAATCTTTAAAGGTAGATGTTTTTCGATCCACTTTTCAGATTCGAAACCTGAGGATCAAGTTCAATGTTATATGGGAGGCTACAGAGACGAGAAATGTTGGAGCCGGTACCCACAGCACTTACCATGTGCTTGGTAATGTTCTAGTGTTTTATAAGCAGTAATCAAGTTCATCCTCATAATCTCTTTATAAAGCAGGCACTGTTATTATACCCATTACACAGATAAGGAAACTGAGGCATTGAGAGGGTATCATGCCCAAGGCTACCCTTTCTTTAAATGGTGGCACAGTTTGGCTCCAGCGTTCTTGTTCTTAATCACCACCCTGGAAATTTTCACCTAAGGCTCTCGAGACTCTCTAGATAAATTAGTCTGGCTGGCCGAGGGGACTGCAGGGTAGGGGATATTCTCTCTGGGAGCAAATGGGGCCCTGAGGATTTGCAGTTCTTTTATGCCACTCAGTTATGACAGATAGCAATCTGATTCATATGGAAATGGAAATAGTTCTTTTTGTCTTTGTATTTCACATTTACTAACCACTCAAACCAGAGTTCTGCCCTAATTCATACACCAGACAGTGCGAGTTCAGACTATACTCTATGTCTTGATGTAGATTCATTTTCAGATGCAGGTGGGGGTGGCATAGATATTTTTGTCTGTTTTCTGTGTGGGTGATGACCTTGGCCTCATCTGTCGACTGCGCATAGGCAATATGAAACAGAAAGATGCCCATTATGGATCAGAAGGAAATGTCACTTGAACCAGGTCTCCTGAAATTAGTGCCCCTGATTACTTGGATCCTATGAGTCTATAGAAAACTTTGGGTGATTCCCCACATCATGACTATTGTTTTTCCCATCAGCTATATTCTAATAATTGAGCAGATCATTTTAGATTCAGTGTGGAAAAGGAATTTTTAATAAGGGTATTCCCAACTCAATGTACCTCAGAGAATTTGCACTGGAAAATTATCTCACTGAGTGTGCTCGTATTTGGTAGTTTCCTCATTAGTGAGATCAGATTTCCTGGATATTCCAGAATTGCCTCTACCACATTTTTCTTTTTCTTTTTAATTTGTGAGAGGAACACCGACCCTAGAAATGTTCTTATCTTTTCTCAAAGGATTTAAAAAAAAGATATATGCACTGTATATCTTTATGGTTATAAAAAAACTGTATTCATAAGCTTTGAGTATTACCTAGTACAACTTTCACAGTTAAGCAAAACAATCTCAAATTCTCTAAATTCTTTAAGGAATCCTTCCAATTGATTAGTGATTATGTGCCTTTTCCTTGTTTCCAGTAGAGTAACAGATATGTCACATCTTAACATATGTAATTTTTTATTATACAACATAATGGGTAACAATAATAATATTTTTATTAATATAATGATAGTCATTAATGTCATGACTTCACACAGACACATAACTACTTGGCATTTGTAATGTAAACTTATTTTCAGTTTTCTTTTTTATTGATTTAATACTTGAAGTTTTTGAATGGAATGTATTTGATTTTTTTTAAGAAATACATCTTCAGTGACTAAAGGGTAGAGTTTGCCTAATCTCTATGAAATATACAGCCAAGAAAATCATTGAAAAGAGTTGTTTAATGAATGAAGCAAGAGTCACAGAAAAAGTCCTGAATTGCTGTAAACATACTTCGTAACAATTTCTTAATATCTTATGGGAGTCTGTGGAATCAGAAAAATACACGGAATACCAGGAATTCCTATCCCCACCCCAGCCTCACTCATAAATACCATATGACCCTTAGTAAGTGACTGGAGAAAGATGCCACTAAAGTGTTGATTTCATGTTCTAGAAAGAGATTGTTCATAAACCAACCCCAAATGTCCATTACTATTTGCTTACATGAGACCTGTGC
>NW_027532015.1:13576759-13620239 GCF_008692635.1 Crocuta crocuta
AAAAAAAATAGGGGATGAAACGACATTTTCTAAAACAATTTTAAGTTTGAAAATAAATTTTTGAGGCAAAATAATTTCTATGAATATTTAGACATTCAATAAATAGATAACCTGACCAGCATCATAGTCTGGGGGAATTCAAAGGTAATTTAGGTTATTTTAAGCTTTGGTTCCCTTTGGTTAGATGAGGAATTTATTATTTATTAGGAGATAGTGAGATATATGTGGGTCCTAAGAATCTGTACTGAGCGATCCAGGACAATAGACAATTAAGTACTATTTTAAGGTTCCATTTGTTAAACACTGTAGGAATTTATATTTTAACAAGGTGAGAAATGGCCAGAGCTTGAAGGTCCGTGGAGGAGCCAAGAGTGGAGATGGGTTTTAAATGACAGGGACAATGTCAGATGGGTTCTGGAGAAAGACAAGGGCCTTCCAGGATAGGGAAGTTATGTGGGCCGAGTCACTGAGGTGGGAAATGAGCACAGCAAGTTAGCGAGGGAGTGAAAAAATTCACCTGCCTTGAGGAAAAAGACGGCTTGAAAACAGAGCAGAGGTCACCAAAGGACTTTCTTTAGCTTTGCTCAGGAAAGAGAAGGGGACACGGGGAAAACTTTCAGCAGGGATATTCTGGGATAAGCATACTGTTTAAAAAAGATTGATTTTTGCAGTGGGGTACTCCGTGAGAGAGTGAGAGCTAGTCATTTGGGTGAAAGCTTCTTATATTTTTCTACACTATATTATCTTAATTCAGGAGATCATTTCTCGAACTAGTGAACAGTTTACCTTCACATTCATTTAGACATTTTGTCGAATATTTTAATCTTATGCAATGTAATATTGTTTCAATATTTTGTATAGAAATACTCCAGACAAGGACACCTGGGTGGCTCAGTTGGTTAAGCATCCAACTTCAGCTCAGGGCATGATCTCGCGGTTTGTGGGTTCGAGCCCCACTTCGGGCTCTGTGCTGACAGCTCAGAACCTGGAGCCTGTTTTGCATTCTGTGTCTCCCTCTCTCTCTGCCCCTCCCCCACTCATGCTCTGTCTCTCTTTCTCTCAAAAATAAATAAAAACATATAAAAAATTAAAAAAAAAAAAGAAATGTACCACATCCGGTCCTTTGGACCAAGACTAAGTAAAAATACAGAAACGGGGAGGGACAGAGAGTTGTCTCAGTAGACAAAACAGATAGGGTTTGCCCTCAGAAAGCTTATCCGTTGGGAGAGATTGGCTGGAAGCAAATCATTTCAGAAAGAGTTGGTTACGATTGTGGTAAATGCTAAGAAATACGAGGTACTATGGGGAAGTCTAACCGAAGGTTCTACTGCAGCCTGAGGATTTGGGGAAAGTCTCTCTGGGGAAGTGACATTCACAGTGAAATCTGGTTGGAATGGAGGAAGGGAGAGTTGAAGCTGGAGTGGGTTAGAAATTCTAAGAAGAGGAAATTGTATTTGTGAGGGCCCTGAGGTGAAACAGAGTCCAAGAGCATTCAAGGAACTGAAAGAAGGCCAGCTGGGCTGGAGTGGCGGAGCGCAGCCCCAGCAGCATGGGGAGGAGCAGGAGGGAGGAGCGGGAGGGAGGAGCGGGAGGGAGGCCGCAGCGGGCTGGGCCTTGTGAGCTACCGGAAGGCTTTTGTGACCCTTCTCCACCTTCCTGATTGTGCCCTCTCTCTTTGCCTGCCACCAGTCACAGTCAACATCCACACTTAACATCAGTCCTCGTACGAACTGCGTCACGTCAGTGTCCGTGGGCATAAGCTGCAGCTGAGCATGGCCACGCCTTGGGCGTTAGAGTCAACCCAAGGGGCTCCATCTTTATTATCCTAAATGCTGAAATGCTCCCTGTGACCACAGTCGCTTATGCCTTCATCTCCCCCCTTGAACTGCTCTTTGACCCCAGAGCACCTTCTGCTCCCTTCCCCGGTCCATTCCGGCCCCTCCCAGCTCACACGCTGGGTTCCTCTTTGACTTTGACTTCGCATCTGACAGCCCAGCACAGAGCTCAAGCTCAAGCACCTTCAACCTAGCCCTGCCTGAAGTACCTGAGCGCTCTTTCTGCTTGGCCTCCTGTCTTCCTCTTCCTCACATTCCACCCCACCCCCACCCCCACTTCCTTCCAGAGTACCAATGAGCCTGTTTTCCTTGTTCCTGCCTTGAGTTTTGCTGGGAAACTCAGCTTTACTACAGATTTTGCTACTGATTCATGGTACTAGCTTCCCCTCGACCCTCATGCCATTTGGTAACTATTTTTAGTTGATTGCTTATTTCATTCCTCCTAACCACTTTCAAACTTTATTTCCCTAACCCCCACCCCCAAACCTGCTCTTCCACATTTACCTCCTGTCCCAGGGATTGACACCCATGCCAGGACGCTGGGCATCTTCCAGACTTTTCTTTCCTCGCTTACACATTCAGACAATGGCTGAACCCCATCAGTTGTACCAAGGTAGCCTCTCTTTTTCATTTCCCTCTCTCTGTCCCAGTAGCTATGTCCCAAATCCTGACTATCAGTTTTCTTGCCGCTCATCTGGAACACTTCAGTCATTCCTCCACATGGCCTCCAGCATGATATCTAACCTTGTCATTGCTTTTTATTTTTTTTATTTTTTAAATGTTTTATTTATTTCTAGGAGAGAGAGAGACAGCGGGAGCACGGGAGGGTCAGAGAGAGAGGGAGTCACAGACTGAAACAGGTTCCAGGTTCTGAGCTGGCAGTCAGCACAGAGCCCGATGCGGGGCTCGAACCCACGAACCGTGAGATCATGACCTAAGCGAAAGTCGGACGCTTAACCGATTAAGCCACCCAGGCGCCCCAGTCATTGCTTTTTAAAAAACTCTCCAATAACTCCCATCATCTATAGGAGGAAAGTCCAACATCTTTATATACAAAACAGAGCCGTCTGTGGCCTCTGCCCACCTCACCACCTTCCTGCTCAGGAATGCCATTTCCTTCTCCTGCCCCCTTTCCACTTTTTAAACCTTACATTCTGTCCATTCAGACTTGCCTTTCTTCCTGTAACCCACCATGCTAGCGCATGCCTCGGGACATGGTGCACTTCTGTCCAGATTATCTTTCCCACCCAGGTTACTTCCCACATCCTTGATATCTTTTGAGATTTCAGCTCACCAGTCCCTGAACCCCTTTCGTTCCCTCCTCCAGCAGTCCTGAGCCCTCCTTCGACCATGGCGCCACTCTACCTGGTGCCCCTTTCTATCAGGGCACTTACTATACTTGGTCCCAATAATCTGTCTTCAAAACTCTATTCTTCAAAATGCTTCCAAGCTCTGTGAAGACAGGAATGACATTGCTCCACTTCGCACGCAGCCCAGTGCCTGTCCTGAAATGGCAACTCAGAGGAGGTTCCCACACCAAAGGACGACATCTCTGTCTTGGCAAATGGTCTTATGGTCCACCTTACTTCTCTTCACATGGAACCCTTCAATATCCATCTTCTTCCTTCCTTCCAGAAAAAAATTCTTCTTCTTCTTTTTTTAATGTTTATTTATTCTTGAGAGTGAGAGACAGACAAGGCAGAGCATGAGCAGGGGAGGAGCCGAGAGGAAAAAACACAGTATCCAAAGCAGATTCCAGGCTCGGAGCTGTCAGCACAGATCAGATCATGACCTGAGCCGAAGTCGGATGCTTAACCAACTGAGTCACCCAGGTGCCCCTCCAGAGAAAATTCATTATGCCCCCTCTCTTTCCTCAGTCCTGTTTTGCGGAAGAAGTATCCCTGGCCCTTTCCAAGGTTCACCTCCACCCTGGTGCCTTGGATCAAAGTGCCGTTTTTCCTGTACTTTGCTCCATAAATTATTCCTCCTCCATCTTTCCATTTGTTTTGTTTCCTATTTTGACTTTCTTACTAGCCTACAAATTGGCTATCTCCTGTTCAAACAAAACAAACTATCTTCCCTCGGCTCCTGCCCTGATCATCCCGTCTATGGGAATTTCTCCCTCACTCCCAGCCCTGACTTCACTTTCTCATTCTTAATTTTTTTTTTTTTTTGAGAGAGAGAGAGAAAGAGAAAAAGAATCAGGGAGGGACAGAAGGAGAGAGAGAATCTCAAGAAGGCTCCACATCTAGCACGGATCCTGATTCAGGGCTCAATCTCACAACTCTGAGATCATGCCCTGAGCCGAAATCAACAGTTGGATGCTCAACCAACTGAGCCACCCAGGCACTGCTCTCATACTTAATTATTCTCTTAATTGCACTTATTACAATAGTATTATTTTATTTTTCTAACTCATATGTATACATATTTTTCACTAGAATGAAGGCTAGGACCTATTCCAAATGTTTAGCACACTGCCTTGTGTCCAGGCCCAGTTTATTTATCTGTTGGATACATTAATGTATGAATGAATAAATGAATGAATGAATGAAATGGCTGTCTTCACTGCCAAACCACTTTGAATTTTGTACTTCCTATGCTCTTTCCAACCCATTCTGGTTTCTAGTCCATGGCTCTATTGAAATTGCTCTTCCAAAGTTTGTCAGTGACCCCTTCATTACCAAACCCTGTGGCTTTGGCATTTCTGTAAGCATTTGATAAACCTTCCTTGAAATTCTCTTCATTATTGGTTCCTGGGAGAATATACTAATAAACAGGTTTTTCTGCTAGACCTCTGGTCATTCCTTCTTTGTCTCTTTCTCTGGTTCTTCTTCCTTTACGCAATTTCTTATTTGTTTACTGGGAAGTAGTCTTTTCAGACTCTACACAACTCATTCCAGAGATTTCAACTGTGATCTCCAGGTGAATGAGCTGGTAGCCTGCATTTTTATCCTCTACAGGTTGATGGTCTGGAAAGTTGGCCTGTATATTCCCAAATGAGGGTTTTACTGGTAACCCCAAATTTACAATTCAAAAATAAAACTATAAACTTCTCTCTTTATGGGTTCCATATTTCAGTCAATGTGAGCAGGGTCCCTCATTAACATCGACTTGCATCCTGGGAGTTGGCTCTGCTCATGTCCCTGGCACCTCTTGGCATTCTGCCACCAAGTCTTGCCAGTTCTCCCATTGTAAGATCTCTGCCCTCAATCTCGGTTCTTCCTTTTCCTCTGGAATCCAGCCTTCATGTTGTCTCTAAAGCAATCTTTCTGTAATGCCTTAAGCCTCTGCTCAAAAAACTGTGATTGCACAGAAAACATCCAGAATGGTTAATAAAAAAGAATACTATTTGGGTTTTGGTCCATAGTCATGACTTAGTATTAGGATTTTTATAAAAGTCTAATTTGAAATTTCTCTTATCGCTTACCAAATCAGTTTACAAGCTTCTCTACTAAACCTTCACATCTATCCACAATATAATCCCAACCTAACTTTCCACCCTCATTCTTCATGCACCCTATGTGCTAGCCAAATGGATTATTATATATGCTTTTACACACACACACACACACACACACACACACACACTTGACTCATGGTTGCACTGGGATAGTAGGAAATTTTTGGAATAAAGAGATGCCTTCTAATTTAACAATCTTAAAGCTTTGGGCTTCAGTGAACTTTATTCGCACATATATAGCTCAGAAAAATAAACCCAAACTACATATATAGGTTTTCCCTGTATTGGAAACATCACATTTACAATTATCCCATAGCACAATTGAAGTTCCTTAAGATATACTTAACTCTGATACTGGAAGACTAATGTCCCCTCAGGCGTCCACGTACGCCATTCTTCTGGTGCCTAGAAACTACCACAACAATGACCATTACTGCCCAGCCAATTTGTTGCTGGGCTACTGTTTTCCAAAACCAGTGGATTCTGGGATCCAGGGTCCAGGATCCAAACTATAGGGGACACCTTGCCTTCAGTCATTCCACTTCTTCCTTCTATACATGCCAAGTCTTAGGAGACAGAGTGAACAGCTTCTTGTGCCAGCAAGCCTTCTGGAACGTGGGCCCTATCCCTTGCCTTTCTTTTTCTCTCCCCACTTTGCCAAACACGTGGCGCACCTTTTCAGGATGCTAGTTTTCCCAGTTAGCCGTTGGCTGACCTTGATCCATATGTGCTCAGCTTTGCCCCTATCACAGGACAGGATCCATTTCTCAGTTAGAAAAGCACGCTGTGCTCCTGCTCTCTTCCGGTAGCTCTGGGCTGCAGCACTCTTATCCTCCATGCGTAACGTTATCGAAGGGAAGCAGAATTGTCCATCCCACTGGCAGCGGGCTGACATCTCTCCCTTACCTGGCAAGGAGCTATTAGCCTACCTCCAGGACAAGCATTTGAAATACATTCTAAAAGTACTTAAAAAATACTGAAAAATCAATTTTTACTAAGGGAATTCATTAGGAAAACAGTATTTTCTTCTAATTACTACACAATTACTCTATCACTGTGTGACCACAGAAGAGCAAGAGTGGTATGTATTAAACAGACTATTCTGGGAAAGCTAACAACCTTTAATAATTTTCTTTTTATCGGAGAACATATTTCAAGTTTCAAACAGCCAATTGTATGGAGACTTTTGGAACACACAGGTGTAGATAGTATGACTTTGACTTTCTAATTATATATTCTAACATACGAATATTATATACATATATAGAGTTTTTACTTATGTATGTTATTATTCATATACATGTTACATATTCTTATATATACACATTATGTATACTTATATATACATAATATGCATATATATTTACATGCGGGTAAAAACTGAATGTGGACATAGGAAAAGGAAATTTGTTAATACACAAAGTGATAGGAAGAAAAGTTCTCCTTAACATTATTGTACTATGTATACAATTTTAAAATAGCCTTAGCAATAGCTAACTACAAAAGAAATTTATCACCTCCTCTCTAAAGCTGACCCTTCCCCATACCCACAATATATTTTTATATGTCCTTGTAGCATCTTACACTTCACCTTAATATAGCAGTCATATTGTAGCATAATTACTTGCTTGTATGTCTATTTGGCAATTAATTGTGAGTTAGTTAAAGATGATCTCTTAGGAGTCTTTGTATACTAAAAGAATAGCACTTGGCACAAAGTAGACATTTGAGCTTTGTAAGTTATTGAATAAATGAAAAATGAATGGATAGGCATTTCTGTTCATTAGTGTGAGGACACGCTCCACATTAATGGGAGTGAGACATGCACTAGTGAGCCAGTTATGATATAAGTACATGAATATCATCTCCAATATCTGAAAACTTGGGTCAAAGCAGAAAGTGACCTCCTTTGAAGTAGAAATAATAATAATTCATTTGAAGTGCAAATAAATTATAAGTGAGTCTGAAGGAAGTATGAACAAGAAATTTGGGTCTTTGGTCCTTTGGTAAATTTCCTGACTTCAGGCCTCAGACATTTTCAGTTCCTCAAGTTACTGGGTTTTTTCCCCTCATTTTTTCCTAAAGTCTATTGAATGATAAAAATTATTTCATCTCTTTTATGAGATGAAAGAATGCTTTCATCTCTCAAAGCATTCTAAAAGTTCTTGAAATGCACATGTATTACTCTAACCATTAGGATTCTTTAAAAAAAATTTTTTTTAATGTTTATTTCTGAGAGAGAGAGAGAGAGCACGCGAGAGCATGAACAGGGGAGGGTCAGAGAGGGAGACACAGAATCTGAAACAGGCTCCAGGCTCTGAGCTAGCTGTCAGCACAGAGCCCGACGCGGGGCTCGAACCCACGAACCGTGAGATCATGACCTGAGCTGAAGTCGGGATGCTTAACCGACTAAGCCACCCAGGTACCCCTAACCACTAGGATTCTAATGAAGTATTTATCAGTGATGACTATGAAGTGGGAGGGGACGAGATATCCAGGCTAGGGGTATGTATCGGGCCATGCACGGCTGCCCTTTAAGGGAGTAGATGAAACTCCAGGAGTGGAAAATGTAGGGAAGCAGAAGTGGGAACTATAGAAAGGACCATTGAAAACAAACAAACAAACAAACAAACACCCTCAAACAAACGAAAGGTTATACACAGAGCAGTGTGAATCCATTAGTTTGGTATTCTCTACACTTGCTCAATAACAAGAATCACCAAGAGCTACTTGTTAACAATGGAGATTTAGGTCCTTTTAACTCAGTCTCCAGGACAGAGGCCTACAAATCAACACCTACAACATATGGTTCCTGGTGATTCTTATAAGCAGACAAGTTTAGAAAATATTGAATTGGGGCTCATTATAATTTTCTGATGTGGAATTTAGAAGGTAAAAAATCCACAAATCCTCACACCCTTCCACCCATAGATACATTTGTGCCTGCAGAAGCATTGAGTGAGTCATTCACTCATCTGTTCTTTCATTCAAAAGGTATATCACTAAATATGAATGTGAAATGACACTCTGCTTATTAATGTGGGGGGAGTTAAAGGAAATAGAAAATTCAGATTCAAACTCTACATCCCTCTACTTGATATAATTTACAAATTTAAAACCTTTGTGGGTATTTTGAGTATATTACCCAACTACATAATTGGGCTAGTTGTGTGTGTGTGTGTGTGTGTGTGTGTGTGTGTGTGTTTTGTTTGTTTGTTTTTAAACACTCACTGAATGAAGTCAGATAGTCAGGCTGAGTCATTTACTCCCTTGAAAAAGTCCCTAATTCCTTTTCCACTTGGGAATTTTGAATCTGGAAAGCTGAAGTATTTTATGTATGATATACTCTTTTTAGAAAAGTATTTGCACAAATCCCTATACCCTTTCAATCTGTGCAAATAGTATATTGACACCAAAGCACATCCAGGCAGTCCTTGACTCAGATTAACTATGACTTTGGCCCTCTGGAGATTTTTTTTACCACACCCCTTCTAATTTGTAGATAGGCCCCTGTTTGACTGATTGCTCTTACTATGTAAGAGTTAAGTTTCTGGGTTGAAAATAAATATGTTGTATTTTCTGAGATGCACGCAAGGTACTTACACTATTATTAATATGTGAATATGTCCTACATGACACGGATTAAGAAAAATAACTATAAGCCCACAAATGGAAGTCTATAATGAGGAGGCATGTTGAACTGAGATTATGTGAGGCCTTCATGTGTCCCGGTTCCTCTTCTTTCTTCATACTGAGGACAGAGCAAGGCACTTAGTAGGTAGCAATACCTACTAACTCTGATAATAAATATGAAAAGGTTTGTGAATATAGTATGAATTCCTCCACTGGACAGTGAGCTCCTTGAAAGGAAAGACCTTGCATTACTAACTCCCCAGTGCCTGTAACAAAGGGTGGCACAAAGTAGGCATTTGCAAATGTTGATCAGATTTGAATTTGATTAAGGAAATCCTAGGAATGATTGCTTTCTCTGATCTGAAAAAGTGGGGTAATCAGTCCTATGTAGGTTATAACTTAACTTCTCTTTCTTCTCTAATATTTAATTGCTGAAAGCAATTACAACAATAATCTTCAGTTGATAAACTTTTCATATAATTAATCCAGTTTACTTCTTATGAAACTTTTGTCTGTCTTCCATGCATCTTTTCCTAATAAGGTAAATAGTGGGTTTCAGAGAGAGTTTTCTTGACTTGGTTTTAGTATTAGTGAATACTTCTAAAATGTCCCCTTTTCACTCTCAGAAGTTGCTCGTTTCTTTTTGGGAGCGTGGTTATTGAGGAAGGGGAGTTCCTTCAGGGCTAGTGGTACTTTGGAATCCCCAGGGATGGTCCGTGACAAAAGAGATTAGAATTCTGAAGTGATGCCCTTCAAACCACAACTAGTGAGTCTATCATCTGAGTCATCGTTGTCAACCGAGTCACTCTGAACACAAAAAGAAAAAAAAAAAACCAGGATGAATTCCTAGTGAAACTCCAGTATACCTAGTAGAAAATTATTCAATCATGCTTTAGAATTTTGAGCTCCAACCCATTGAAATATTTCCAATTTGAAAATTCCAAAGAGGCTGTCACATCAAGTATCTGCCATAAGCTTTCTTACACTATATTAAACAATGTTATTTTTTTAAATATTTTGTTGAACACATATTCTTTAAATTTGTTCAGAATGTCTTCCTTGATGTTTTCCTTTGAAGCAGATTTTTGCTAACATCTTAAGCTTCAAATTAGTTAAGGTACTTTATGGGGCACCTGAATGGCGTAGTCAGTTAAGTGTCTGACTCTTGATTTTGGTTCAGGTCATGATCCCAGGGTCATGGGATTGAGCCCCATGTCGGGACTCCACACTGAGCATGGAGCCTGCTTAAGATTCTCCCTCCCCCTCTCAGTCTGTCCCTCCCCTGCTCACTCTTACTCTCTCAAAAAAAATTAAGTTACTTTAAAAATATGTCTATGTGTCCAATGTAATACAAAGAATTGAATTTATTTGAAAAACATAAGCCATCAAATCATTTGCTAGAGGCTATCTAGGTAAGCAGTGGATCTGAATGGGCATAGAGATCACTGCCATATACCTCAGTCACTGAAGAATTCCTGGAAGGGGATCTCATGTTCTCAGAGAGAACAATGAAAACCAAAGGATGATCAAATGAAATCATTTTCTTTTAAAAATAACCAGGGGGCACCTGAGTGGCTCAGTTGGCTAAGCGTCTGACTCTTGATCTCAGCTCAGGTCTTGATCTCAGGGTTGTGAGTTCAAGAGTGTTGGGCTCTGCACTGAGCATAAAGCCCACTTAAAAAAATAAAAAAATTAATTAATGTTCATAAACATAGCTGAGTATTTACCATTTACTCTTACCTAGGAGGGCCTTCTCCTCTCCATTCTGCATCTGTGGCTCAGTTTTAGCTGCTGTCCCTGCCACCTGTTCTTAAGTTAGCTTTCACTTTTTTTGTATTGTCTCGTAAGAGCAAAAGTTGTTAACATGTAAGGAATATAGAATCCAGGTTTTGTGAGCCTGGATTTTTGTGCCAACTCTGTAGCTTCCTGACAGTGGGATGTGGGCAAGTTACTCTACAGGCTTGCTCCCTTGCCAACTCCTCCTGATGAGGTCATCTTCATCTGTAAACTGCGGGTCATAAGACTTACCTTTCAGAGTTGTAAAGGGTGGGTAAGAAACCATCACACGAAGTTCCCACCATAATGTTGGCACGTAGTAAGTTAACAGAAGTTAAAGTCCTAGGGGAAAAAGCAGGGGAGGGGACTTCCGAGACCCATCCTGAATCCCTGACTCCAGCGTTTGCTAGCTGCCTGCTTGGGAATTCTCCTACCCTCCCCCCTCTTAGCCTCAGTTTCCTCATTTGTAAAATAGGCAAAATATTCCTTAACCATCACCACTGAGTTGAGTAGCTTAAAGGAAACAATTCTTGTGAAATTATAAAACCTGTAGCATATTAGGTTATTATTAACATGCTTAATAATAATAATAATATGATCACAAAGTTTTTTGACTTAACTTTATTCCTATTGGGAAAAGTGTATTTTTCAACGGAGCTCAATGGCTCTCTTCTGCTGAAAGTTGTGGCATTTTTTTCCCCCTGAATGACTCATGGCACTTGCTATGAGCCATACTGTAGGTTTTGGCTTTTGGTTTTTTGGGGGGAGTCTTCTTCTTCTTCTTTTATCCTGTTACCTCAAGTCTGTTCTAATGCCTTCAAGACCAAGGACTCAATTTTAAACCTGTGGGCTGCGGTGCTCAGAGCTTACAGCAGAGGCTAAGGGGAATCCTCTCCAGGACACCACAGGAAGGAGGGGATGGCCAGGGCCACAGAGTGGAGCAGACATAGTCTTCTGTGATAAGAGGAAGAAATATTGAGTTAAAAGGGAACACTGAAGGGCTTCCATTGACTTGCCCTGTCCTTAATAAGAAAGGAAAGGTCATGAGATGAGGGAAAATAAGAGGGAGGGAGGGAGCTGGGATCTTCAGACGGTATTAGTCAAAGTGCTGTGTCAACTTTAAAGCATTCCATACCTCTTTTGCCCTGTGTGACAAAGACTATGTCTTATTAATTAAAAAAATTTTTTTAGTGTTTATTTATTTTTGAGAGAGAGACAGAGTGTCAGCGGGGGAGGAGCAGCAAGAGAGGGAGACACAGAATCCAAAGCAGGCTCCAGGCTCTAAGCTGCCAGCACAGAGCCCAATGCGGGGCTTGAACTCTGGAGCTGTGAGATCATGACCTGAGCCGAAGTCCGGTGCTTAATCGACTGAGCCACCCAGGTGCCCCCATGTCTTATTAATTTTTTAAAAATTTCAGTGCTTGTCACAATAATGCATATAATTGGCATAAAAAATGATTTGCGACTCTGAGATGATTAGAAAATAAGAGTTATTATTTTGTTATCTGTCACATAATAATAATAGCATGTATAATATATTACATCCACATCATCATCATCATAATGATAATAGCATATGATGCCATGTGTTATAACCTTATGCCATTATTTTATTTAAAACTCAAAACAAACTATCCAAGCAGATGCTATGATTATCCCCATTATAGAGATGAGATAGCTGGGCTCTGGAAGAAGTTTCTGAGACACTGTTGTGGAGCACAGGGGAGCAAGTTAAGTAAGAAAACGTAACATAATTATAAGGGGGAGTTGAGGCTCCAAGTGAAGGCAGACTACGTGAGTTCAGGGTGAAACTCAGTACAATTACTGTGTTTGCTTCAGCAATGCTCTGTAGCCCAGAGTAGCTAGCTGGTGGAGTTTACCTCGTCTTAGAATCTCAGCATACATTATCCCTTTGGTGTTCCCTCGGACTTCATGGCTATGAGCCATCTGATAAAGAAGGGACAAGTTAATGAAAGGAAATGGAAATAACTGAAATGTGTTCTTCAGCCTGATGGAGACAAGTAATTATCATTGGCTCTTGAGTAGCTGAGATACTTCAAAGCTTCACTGAGGTGTGTTCTACCCCACCCTCTCCAGCAAAACTACTTGGCTTCTGGCCTATATGATCTTAACTTCATTCAGGAAATACTGGTTAAGAAGATTCAGGAGGAGCCACTGGGAGACTGGTGAACTTAACAACCTAGGCAGCCTGTGTTTTGCACAGCTCAATTGTTTGCTGACTAATAGGTGGAGGGGGTAGAGGAGGAGAGAGGAATCCTCACTAAAGAACTGGGCCATTTGGGTGGAGTTGCTTGGGTCATTCATCAAAAAACATCATACCATCCGCCTCTCATAGAACCAGGGCAGGGGAAAGACACTAGCTGTGAAGGTAAAGGCTTCTCCCTTTGACCAAAGCCAAATCTGTTTAGAGAAAGCAAGGAGGGTTTGTATGATCTTTCCTAGACAGAGGAAGGGGAAGCAGGTGGTAGGTACTTAAATGGTTGAGTTATGAAATAATAGATACCTTTCATTTTAATTACCATGGGAAGGGAAGAATATGGTATTATACCAACTCAGCACTTACAGTTTTTGCATTCAGTCTACAAAAACAGCTTGTCCAAACTCTATTGTTAGGACCTGTGTTGGGATCTGGACAGTGGAGTGTTCTGGAAAAAAAAAAAAAAAAGCAGAGAAGGCAGCGGGAAGGTTCCGTATGGTGTCAGCTCAGGAACAGGTAGAAGAGGTTCATGTTGGCCTGGGCAGGAGAGGCTCTTGCTCACTCTCAGCTTGCTCTCTGCCCACTGACTCTGCCTGTGACAGTTTAAAAAGTCTCCCTCCCTGGTCACACCCAAGGAGATACTGAATTACTGATTCAGAAGGCAATTTGGACATCAGATGTTTTAAAAATCTCTGTGGGTGATTCTAATGCACAGTCAAGCTGAAACCCCCTATTCACGGGACAGCAGGTCCGAACATGAAATGAGGAGAGGTTTGGAAGGGGAAGGTCTGTTGGTGTCCTCCCTGGTGTCAAGCCAAGACTTCATATCAGTGGTAGGAAGGGATACGGAGATAGATTTGGGCTCCAAGGAAAGAAGAATGAAGGCTTTGAGCTGTTCTGAAAATCAAAGTGGCTCAGTGATAAAGAAGCTTTGATCACAGTAGGTAATAAAGGAGAAGGTGGACAGCCAAGGACTCGGAATGGAAAACAAGGCCACTGAGGGCCCACCTGTGCCAGGGTGACCAGAAGCACCATCAAGCCCCTCACCCTTCAGTCAGAGCAGCTCTGCTTTTTCTCTTTTTCTATATCGGGCTTTCCCACGAGATTTCCTTTGAAGGAAATCTGCTCANAAAAAAAAAAAAAAAAAACACAACATTTTAAAACCACTTAACTAGTTGACCTTTATGGCTATTACAACTCTGAAATTCTATAGTATTAAATCTTGTTTGATGTTTTCTAAGAAATCAGGCTACCGATTGATGCATTCTTCCGAAGTCTGAGGTGGAAGGAAGGGGAGTGTGAGAGGCATGGAAAGTGTGAGTAGAGGAGGCAGGGCTTCTCTTAGTGTGGGACCAGATGCAGGAGCCTTGAACCCTGTCAAGGCTTAGAATTACCTGGGAACTTTTTAATAACTGACCCCTCCCCAAACCAATTAAATCAGAGTCTCCGGGGATGGTGTCTAGAGCTAGGTATTTATACAGCACAGCAAGGCTGACAGCCAATGGTTAGTGGCTGACCAGTGAGAAATGTTCTGTATACATTGAGGCCAAACATGTTAGACAACCTTGGACTCAGTGGTTCTTAAACTGCAAGTGCATCAGAATCTCCTGGAAGACGTGTTCAAACACAGATTGCTGAACCCCACCCCCAGAGTTTCTGATTCAGTGGCTCTGTGACCACCGGACCCAAAATTTGCATTTTTAACAAGTTCCACGTGATGCTGATGTTGCTGATCTGGGACCACGCTTTGACAACCATTGCTCTAACAAAAGGCATTTACTTTATTTTTCTTTTTAATTTATTATTATTATACAAAAGATTTTACTTTAGACATGAAAAAGAACCTCCTGGGGAGGCTGGGTGGCTCAGTGGGTTACACATTCAACATCAGCTCAGGTCATGATCTCACGGTCCGTGGGTTGAAGCCCCGCGTAGGGCTCTGTGCTGACAGCTCAGAGCCTGGAGCCTGTGTCTCCCTCTCTTTCTCTGCCCCTCCCCATTCATGCTCTCTCTCTCAAATAAATAAGCATTTAAAAAATTAAAAAAAAAAAAAAAGACTCCTGACAACGACAAGTCAGTTCGCAGCGTGCACTCTTAATGTGACATGATGGTGGCGCTTTCCCTCCATGGGCTTCCTTGCGAAAGCACATTCACTTAGTCTGATCAAGAGAGAAACGTCAAATACCCACTGAAGGACATTCAAAAACATATCTGACCAGTAATCCTCCAAACTGTCAAGGTGATCAAAAACAAGGAAGTCTGAAAACCTCTAATAGCCAAAAGAAGCATAAGTAGATGTGGCTACTAATTGTAATGTGATTATCTTGGGCAGGATCCTGGGACCGAACAAAGACACTGGGGAACAGTTGAGAAAAGAATGTATCCATGTTGGTTCATCGGTTGTGACAAACGTACCATACTTATGTAATATGGTAACAGTAGGGGAACCTGGGTGTGGTGTGGATGGGAATTCTCCATAATATTACTGTGCTAATTATGATAGTTCTGTAAATCTAAAACTGCTCTAAGATAAACAGAGTTTATTTATTAAAGCAAGGCAGGGAGTTGGGGGCTGCCTGGCTGTTCTAATGCAAACCATTCCTGATGGCAGGTGTAGAGTTTTTGTCTTTGAAAAGCACCAAGGAAAGGTAAATGATTTTTAGTTGAATGAATCCCTGTTCTTGATAAAGTATATAACAGGCCTTTGCTTCCTTTTATTTATAGTTGTATGACTTTAAAATGATTTTTAGAGCTTCACTTTAAATATACGTGTATATACATATATAATAAACACATACATACACACACATATATCAACATATTTGCAGCTAACAGACAAGGTAACTGACTCCTCTTTATTATTCTGCAGCCATGTACTGGGAATATAATCCGAGATAAGAAAGTCACCTGTTGTAATGATTTACAACTCTTAGTAGAAATTATCAGCATTTTGGATATAGTTACCTGGAAACCATTTCGATGGTTCTCTCTCCCTCTTCCTTTTTTTTTTTTTTTTTTTTTTTTTTTTAGCTGTTCTAACAGCATCTGCTCAAGGTAGTCTGGATAAAGCAGAGTCCTCCAGGCAATATTTTGCTGCTGGTTCCTACGTGGTTCACCGCAGGTTATGATTTCATGGTTCCTGAGATGGAGCCCCGTATTGAGATCTGCATTGCCAGGTCATGATCTCATGGTTTGTGAGTTCGAAACCCATGTTGGGCTCTGCGCTAACAGTGCAGGGCCTGCCTGGGATTCTCTTTCTTTCTTTGTGTCTGCTCCCCGCTGCTCACACTGCTCTCTCTCTCTCTTAAAATAAAAAAAAAAATAAACATTAAAAAAAGAGCTTTATCAAAACCTCCATATTCTCTTGAGTTTTAATGAGTCCTTGGAACACTGTGGGCTCACTGTGTGTGTGTGTGTGTGTGTGTGTGTGTGTGTGTGTTTGCGCGCCGGGGGAACAACTCAATCACTCCCTGGTTATGTACGTTTATTAATTACCTAATATTGATGTCGTTTTCCTAACTTGCCTTTTTAGGTCTTCTCAGCCTTTATTATCAACTGTCCATGACCTCTACCATAGTACCTGGCAAGGTTCAAAATAAGAAGTAGCAATCGTACCTGGAAACGAAACTAATAATTCAAGGGCAAACTAAATACCGCGTATGCAGGTACTATTTATCCTTTGGTGCCAGTTTTGGACCGTTTATCTTTTCTTATCACGTGGCTTAACTGTACATTTGGAGAAGTAAGTGAGGAAATAGAAATGCTCTTAGAGACTGGCAGTGCTCTAAATAATAGCTTTAAGGTGAAAGTGCAGCTACCAGATTCATCTTTCAGCCAGGCAGGGGCTCCTAGGGAGTAAGACGACAAAGATAAATGTGAGACTCAAAACTTGAGCCAAAAGACTCTCATCACCTGGACTTTCCTTCTCCCTAAATGGAGCAGCAATGCTGGAAATAGTGATCATTAAACTCTAGAGAGCTTTGTGGGGTGCCAGACACCATTCTAATGAACTCGTTTCACCCTCACAGAGGCACAGGGAAGGTAAGTAAATTGCCGACACACAGCTTGGAGTAAAGACAGGATTCTAATCTGGGTTATCTGGCTTCAAAACCCATGTTCTCAACGGTTATGCTGTCCTGCCTCTCTTGGAGAGGACACCAGGAGAAGCCCCACCCTTGAGTAGACTCGCTAGAGCGCCTCCTCCAGGATCTGTACTGGAACATCCCAGGGACCTCCACAACTGCCTGAGGCCTAGAAAGAGAATGTCCCCCCAGTGAGCTGTACTTCTGTCCATCCTGCTTCCTACACAACTACCGTCACCATCACCACTGGCAGCTGGTAAATATTGATTGAGCTTCTCTTCTGTGCCAGGTACTATGGATACAAAAATGAACAGGAGATTGTGATCCTGTCCTCAATAGACACCCAAGCAAACAAGCCAACAAGATCCCAAACAGCCTCTGGTAAAGTCCAAATGAAAGCGGTGAAAGTCAAGGTGGGCAGGGGCCCACCTTGCCTAGATCCACAGCGCCATGACTCCCTTCCTCTCTCACGTAGTTCCTGTTAGTTTCTTGACTTCTACTTACAACTCACAAGCCCAGGTGGCAGACATTTGAAGTTCTCTATACAAGGTGTTGGGTTGTTCAGGAGGAAGATGTTCTGCTCATTAATAAACAGCTTATGGATGAACAGAGGCTCCAACTCAGCACATGCTTATCTGCTTCCCTCTTCCCCCACCAGGAAATAGAGAACGTTTATATCTAAGTTCCTCCTTATCCGAGGTTCGCTTTCCAGGGTTTCAGGTACCTGCAGTTAACTGTGGTCTGGAAACAGATAATCCCCCTGACGTAGGATCAGGTCTCTACTCCCAAACGCTGCATCACAGTGCCTACGTCGTTCACCTCATTTCGTCTCATCATAGAGTCCTTTTATCATCTCACATCATCAGTGAGGAAGAAATGTGAGTACAGTATAATATTTTTAGAGAGAGACAGAGCGAGAAACCATATTTACATAACTTCAATACAGTACATCGTTATAATTGCTATCTTACTGTTGGTGATTTAAAATTTTTTTAAAAATATTTTATTTATTTTTGAGAGAGAGAGAGGGAGAGAGACAGAGCATGAGCAGGGTGGGGCAGAGAGAGGGAGACATGAATCTGAAGCAGACTCCAGGCTCTGAGCTGTCAGCACACAGCCTGTCATGGGGCTCAAACCCACGAACCACAAGATCATGACCCAAAGTTGGATGCTTCACCGATTGAGCCACCCACGTGCCTCTGTTGGTGTTCGATGTTCATCTCTTCTGGTGCCTAATATATAAATTAAACTTTATCATAGGTATGTATATAGAGGACAGACATCGTTATATGTGGGATTCCGTACTCTCCACAGTTTCAGTCATCCACTAGGGGGATCTTGGAATGGATCCCCAGTGGACAAGAGGGATGACAGTACTCTTCCTTCTTCCAGGGTGGGAATCTTCTGTTCCCCATGTAAGCTATGCTAGCAGCCTTGCACACTCTTTGTATCCCTATCTACCACAATAACAAACAGCGTTGCTGAGGTGTTGTTGACATGTTACCTTTAAAAAAACACCCTCTTGTCATGGGATAAGCCTCTTCCTAACGATGGATTATCCTTATCTGGCCTGACAAGCAGCCCCGTTGCCATGGAGAGCCGATGGGATCAGGTGTGTTTTGAGCCTGCATCACTCCCACCCCTATGTAAGAAGAGCTCCTGTGTACGTCATGCGTGGCTGGCCTGTGGCATCCCGCAGCCAGGCTCTTCCTGCGGGTAAAACCTAATCAACTGATCAGCTGCAGATAATATCAAGACTTCTGTTTGATACGTTAATGGTGACAGACATGATTCCACAATTCGCAGCCCAGTGCCCTTTGACAACAGACTTGTTATGGGTGAAGAAAACGCTGTAGTCACCAGATTTGGGATGAGAGGGCTCGGGTTCACATAAACACAACCTCACATCACTGCTCGTCACCACAAACTGTTTTGAGTCTTGGCTCTCATGCTCTGATCTTGATTGTCTACATAACAGCATTCTCAGTTTATATGCCCTTTGGCAAGTGCAGCAAGCCTGCTTCCTGTTTCTAAACTTGTAGACAGCCATTCACGTATCTCGCAGTTGCCAATTTTAACCAGATAACAACGGCTCCTTCTTGTTGCGTTTTTACCTTTAGCTCAGGTTAAGAGGACCATAGACGTAAAGTTGTTGGTTTATTTGATAGAATATTCTTAATTAATTTAAGTAAATTTCCATATGACTTGTCATTTTAAAAAGGAAGTAAGGGGAAATACATGTCTCCCTTCCTAAAGCCTAAAAAAATAAGTGGATACAAGACTAAAGATTTGAAAGCATTAAAGCAATACCTGCTTTAGTTTTTTTTTCTCTGTTTGTCAAGAGTGAAGGAAAGAAGAAATTGTCAATGTAATTTTAACTGGCAGAGAACCATCAAAATATGAAAACTCTAAATACAGCAAGTAGGTCATTGGTCAGAATCAGCAGGACCTGTGCACACTTTGTAGGTCAAACACATTTTAATACCTCTAACAATTTGTGTATACCCTTAAAATAAGTAGACTAACTTTATTCACTGGTGAATGTTACTTATATAGTGCTACTATGTGCTAGACCTTGAACTTTTTCAATCTTAAGAAAATCTTAATTTTAACTTTTAACATCTTAAGAGAAAAAGCCAAGGCTTTTTAACGTTCTGGGGGCCCCTGGGTGACTCAGTCGGTTGAGCGACCAACTCTTGATTTCAGCTCAGGTCATGATCCCAGGGTCATGGGATTGAGCCCTGTGCACAATTGGCTCCATGCACAATTAAAGATTCTCTCTCTTCCTCTGTCCCTCTCCTGTGCTCATGCTCTCTCTCTTTCTAAAATTAAAAAAGAAAAAAAAAGATGTTAACATTACAATGTACAATAAGCATTTACAAAAGTAAAATATGCCCATCCAACTATTTGAAAATGCACTATTACAGAGAAAAAAATGTTACTCAGAGACAGCCACCATTAACAGAGTGGAGCATATTGTTGCTTTTTGCTGACTGTGTTTGTGTGGGTGTTTTAAGCAAAGCTGACAATATGCCACTTATATAATTATCATTTACTTTTTCTTTTGCTTAGTTTTTGTTTTTACAAAGTCTTCATAAATAAACTTATTATTGGTTATGTAACACTTATTTTTTTTTGTAACAAATATTCTCTTTTTACATCGATCACAGATTTCTTAATTTCTAAGCCAAAAGTTTATCTTGACCGCACTAAGATTCTTTGGAAAAGTTAACCTCACTCATGTTTTGGGATGACTCTACCATTCTCTTGGAGATATAAACACACACACACACACACACACACACACACACACACATCCTGGAGCCTGACACTAACTAAACCTGGAGATATGGGTTCTTCTGGTCTTCAGTCCAACCTGACCGCCATGGCCTGAGCTCCCTGCTCTGCCCTTGTGGTGCATTCAGAAGTAGGGGGGTTGTCCTTCTGATGAGCAAGGCTCTCATGTCTTTTCTGGTGAATTCAAGACATAGTACCTACTGTTTAACTTCCCTCAGGGAAGGGAAGAGGAGAGGAGGTGGGGGAGAACGGGGGCACTGGACATTTCCTAACATCTCCCCTTTCCCAGGAAGCCAACTCCAATTTGGTGCCTGCCAGGTCTGTGTATTTCCAGGTGGAGGCTTTGACTCTCTTCAATGCCACTTGGAAATAACAGAGACACTCTCACCAGAGTTGGGAAGGGTGAGAATTGCCTGAGCGGGGTTAGAAAGCAAAGCCTGGATCTGTAGACTTCCATGTCCTTGAGTAAATAAAAGAGTAAAATTACCTTTTTTACTCTTTTGAGTCTCTCAGATGATAGAACAAAATTGAAACTATTCTCCTAGTACCTTGTGTTTTCTTGTAGTGGATGCGGCATAATTTATCAAACCACTGCTCTCGGGGTAAAATCTGAACTTCTAATACAACGTACAGGCCTGTCCCATTTGGCTCCTGGCTCCTTTTGGCTCCTTGCTCCAGCCCTGATGAACTTCCAGGTTCTCCAGCCGATATTTATCTCCAGGTCTTTGCATGTACTGTTCCTTTTTGCTGGAACACTCTTCCCTTCTGATTAATGTTTTCCCATTTCAGTTTAAATGTCACTTCCTTTGATAGATTCCCTGTAGCAAACATCACAGTTACTTGATTAACTACTTATCTTCTCCCAAGCTGTAAGTTCTGGAAGGATAAGGACTGTGTCTGTGTTGTATCTGGCTTCCGTTCTAGCTCAGCTTTTAACACATGGTGGATACCCAATGCAATATTGAAATGAGTAGTGGACATTTAGGACACATCCGGTTTTCATAAGCAGTGCTGAAATGAGCAGATTTTATGCATAATTATTTGTCCATGTTTTTGGAAATTTTAAGTTACTTTCTGATGATAAATTCTTGCAAGTAGGATTAGTAGGTCAAAGGATACAAACATCTTTGAGGCCTCTTGAGAAACAACAGATTGCTTTCCAGAAAGTTTTACACTCCTACCAGCAATGAGATTTCCTGTTGCATTGTACTCTTATCAGCACTATTAGGAAAAGAAATTATTTGTGCTAACTTGGTAGTAAGAAAGCTTCCCTCCTGCTTGCCTCAGTTTTGCTGTGGTTAAGTGGTGAGATGGATGTTTTTCATCTATTTTAACATTCGTTATTATTTGCTCTATTATGAATTATCTGGTGTCTTTTGCCCGTTCTTATTCTGAAGTTTTCATGTTTTTCTAATCAATTTTTATAAGCTCTTTATGTTTTAAATTATTTTTTAGTGTTTATTTTTGAGAGAGAGACAGAGCATGAACAGAGGAGGAGCAGAGAAAGGGGGAGATACAGAATCTGAAGCAGGCTCCAGGCTCTGAGCTGTCAGCACAGGGCCTGATGCAGGGCTTGATCTCACAGACCATGAAATCCTGACCTGAGCTGAAGTCAGATGCTTGACCAGTTGAGCCACCCAGGAGCCCCAAAGCTTTTTATGTTTTAAAGATGTTACCTTATGGGGTGCCTGGGTGTCTCAGAAGATGAAGCATCCGGCTCTTGGTTTTGGCTCAGGTCATGATCTCACGGTTCCGTGAGTTTGAGCCCCGTGTCAGGCTCTGCACTAAGAGCTGCAGAGCCTTCTTGGGATTCTCTCTCTGCCTCTCTGCCTCTCTCTCTCTCTCTCTCTCTTTCTCTCTCTCACTGTAAATAAGTAAACTTAAGAAGTTAGGTTATACTCATTGTATTCATCATAAATTTTCCTGTTTTCCTCTGACGTTCGTGTTTCCATCTCATATCCTTAAGTTCAACCTTTTCATGAGCTTAGGGCTCTCATCATTTCCCTTGAGATTTCTTACATGACTCAAACTTAGGGTGCCTTTCACCATCAGTGACCAAATAAATATTCTGCTATTTTTTTCTTCGCTGTATATAGTTAGATTCCTTTGCCTGCCTGTGTAAGTACTTGTGTGTGCACCTTTATGTGCATGTGTCTTGGGGTCTCAACCATTGAGAATTTAACAGGAGGTGGGAAGGACCTTCTTTTGCCAAAAGGACTCACCCGTGGTCTCAACACGATTTGTTAGATAATCTTTTCTTTCCTAATGATTTAAGGTATCTCTTTTCAGTAATTTAAAAACAATTTTATTTAGGACGCCTGGGTGGCTCAGTTGGTTGAGTGTTCGACTCTTGGTTTCAGCTCAGGTCGTGATCTCAAGGTTTGTGAGTCTGAGCCCCACATCGGGCTCCACTCTGACAGTGCGGAGTCTGTTTAAGTTTCTCTCTCTCCGCCCCTCCTGTGCACGCTCTCTCTCTCTCAAAAATAATTAAATAAACGTTAAAAAAACCCCAAAACCAATTTTATTTCACTTTAGTTTATCTTCCTAGAGTGAGTCGGGTCCTTCTTCATCCTTCTAGGTTTTAGGGGGAGACTCTGAGGGGACAGGGTAGGCTTCTCCTGCATTTGTTCTCTCCTGGGATCTACCATTCTCTCTTGCCTGCCTATTGGGAGCAGACTCACTGAGGCTAGACTCTGAGCATTTAGGGAAAGTTGGACTCAAGATCTGAAACTGGTCAAGGCACCATGCATTTGCATGAAAACCTACCAGGCTAATTGGGTCATATTAATAAATGTCTTTCTGGCGTTATCAGAGTATAGCTTTCTTTTTTTTGGTCTGGAATTAGATCTGAAAACACACAGCTTATGAACAGATGTTCACTAAAAAGTAAATGCTCTGACAAGGACAGAATATCTGCAGCCATTCGTTCCTAATATTTGAGAGACCTGAGTCTCTATGGTGATGGTTTCTTCTTTTACACAACACTGTGCATTTGTACAAAGGGGGGAATGCCAGTCTTAACTAACTGAGACAAGAGTCGACAAAATGTTTCCTTTACAGGAAGCCACTAGCCACACGCTCAGAAAGGTGGTTGGGAGTAGACATCTCTGTATTAAGTTAATTTGCTCTTTCTCTCTCTCTTTCTTCCTTGATTTTTTGCTTCCTACCTTTCTTGCTTGTTGACATCCAACTCAGTTATACAGTGTCACAGTTCTTGTCAGTTGGACCCTGATCAGTCGCAGAATTTAACATCTCAAGTTATGAAGCATTGTCAATATTAATTTTCTGCATTTTCCATAAATTGAGCATTGGAAATAGAGACAAGTGGTTATTTTTAAGTTTTAAGAGACAGTGGGAGGAAAAGAATCTCATTGCTTCAAGAAAGTATTGTAATTTATATCAAAATGCTATAGGATGTATTTTTATTTTTTTATTTTTTTACATGATTTATTTTTGAGGGAGAGAGAGAAACAGAGCACGAGCAGGGAGGGGCAGATAGAGAGACGGAGACACAGAATCGGAAGCAGGCTCCAGGCTCTGAGCTGTCAGCACAGAGCCCGACACAAGGTTTGAACTCACCAACCGTGAGATCGTGACCTGAGCCAAAGTAGGACGCTTAACCAGCTGAGCCACCAGCATCCCAAAATGCTATAGGGTTTAGATGGAACCATTTAAAGAGTCTGCTCAAACCCTGCCCAAAAATGTGGCTGTGTTTTAAAATAAATTAGTTCAATATTTATCCTGAATTCAAATACATCATTTTTCTCCTCCTGAATCTTAGACAAATCTAATTGGCATTCCTCTTCTTTGTTATTTTTGTATGTGTGTATTTTAATCTATTATAATTTCTGCTTCTGGATGGGGTGGGAGTGTTCCAAATATTGAAAATGTTCTAAAGTGTTGTAGTTTTATTTGCGAGTAATAGACAGCAAGTAACAGAGAAACCAACTCATATCAGCTTAAATGATAGAGAACCTGTTCCCCAGCTCCTACTCCCCCATCCTCTGCCTCCTTACTTTGTACTTCTTTTCCTTTTTCCCACAGCATTTATCACCATCCAAAATGCTATCATTTTACTTGTTATACTTATTGTCTATTGTTTGTCTCCTTTCTCCGTAAGGACAGGGATTTATGGATTTGTGTCGGTTTCATGTATTAATGTATTCTAAGTGCCTGATACTGTATCTGGCACATAAGTAGGTACTCAATCAATATTCATTGAACTCAATTTCATCAGCTGATATCCCTGAAAAGTCCAGGTCTCTGGTGAGAGGGAGTCCTTTAGCTCAGTGATGTCATCCAGGGCCTAGTTCTTCATTGTTTCCATGTTCTACTTTGTTTTCCTTAGTGTTTACTCTTCCTAAGTCAGGATCCTCCTGTGATCCCCAGATAGCTCTACCTCCAGGGATTCTCACTCAAATACATCAGGGGGTGCAGAAAAGGTTTATCTTGCATTCTCAGCAAAAGTCCTGAGAGTCACTCTGAAGTAGCTGGCTTAGGTCACAGTCACAATGGCCAGGAGAAAAGATGTGCTGGTGGCTTAGCCTTGGCTAAGCCATGTGCTGATGGCTAAACCACCAAGATGGAATTAGCCTTTCAGGAATCACAGGGCCCCCCAAACAGAAACTGAGGGGCTGCTAGAGAGGAGAAAGCGCAGAATGGATGCCCACACTACTCAGCAAGAAGTACATCAACCAATAAGGGCTTACCATTACAAGCAAACAGAATTTGGGAAATCCCCTCTCTGTTCTTCCTAGTTTATGTGACCAGAGCTGAGATTAGACTCAGTTTATGTGGTTAGACTGAGTTTATTTTCTCATTTTTTGGCGAGTTGGAGATTTCCTGAGCTGAAGGAATCCTCTGAAGGGCTTCAGGAGAGAGCCAACTTTAAGGATTTTTTAAAGAAATTGTTACTTCTTCATTCTTTCAGCTCACAGAACTTGCCAGTGTTGTAAGTAAAGCAGCCACGTCACCTGTTTTCATTCTTATTCTGCACTGGTTTACCGGATGCTGGTGCTTCTTCATCTCCATCTTGAACTTACTGTTCAAGTCAGGTAGCATAAAGAGAGGTCCCAGGTTCATAGCCAATGGCCATGAAAAGGGTGTCACCCAGAGCTGTTTCTGGCAAGACCAAACTCATCGCTGCCTGGAGAGGACCAGCTGACTATGATAATAACTCCTTCCTTGTCCCTATATTTATTAACTCAGTATTCAACCACAAGTACAATGCTGTTTAATTTAGCTACGGGGGCAGATTACTACAGGGAAGCACTGGACATGATGCAATTTCCTAAGTTATGTATCGTTAGCATATGTGCCAAAAGGTGTAATTCAGTCTCCAGGATCTTCGTCTCCTATCGTATTCATGAGGGAAGCACCCTCACTTTCTAATACCTCAGCTTACAGAAATAATATAAGTGATCATTGTTTTCACTACTCCACCTAGCTCCTCAGGACAATATTGTTCCTTTGGAGTAGTGTTAATCGAACATGAATTATTCTGAGGATGAAGTATGACCACTTAACCTGTGCATGGTCTAGTCCCTGACAGCCTCAACAACTCCATCTCATACTGATTTCCCCTTTTGTTATTCTATTTCAAACACACTAGCTTTTAAGTTACTGAAATAATCCAACATCTTTCCTTCCTTAGGGTCTTAAACGGCCTGGATTCAAGTTTGCCTTCATCACTTGCTAGCTGTGTGACAGAGGTATTATTTATCCTGTCTGTATTTCATTTTACTCACCTGTGAAGGGGAGTTAACAATAGTTCTACTTCACAGAACTCTGTGTTAGCGTTAGAAGGTATATGTGAAGCTCCCAGAATGTTCCTAGCTCATAGCAACTAAGTGTGTTAGCTCCTCTCCCCTCTCTTCCTATTCCCCCTCACTCCCCCATCCTCTTCTTCTAGAAACTCCTTCCCTTGCTTTTTCCAAGTCTAATTTTTTTTAAATTGAAGTATAGATGACACACAAAGTTACATTAGTTTCACGTGTACAGCATAATGATTCAACAAGTCTACATGTTGTGCTGTGCTCACCACCAGTGTAACTACCCTCTGTCACCGTACAACACTATTATAACACCATTGCCCATATTCCCTGTGCTGTGCCTTTAGTCTTTGTGCCCAAATCTGGACTCTCAATGACGTAGCTGTTATATAAACTGTCACTACTTCAGAGGCCTTTCCTGACTACACCATCTGAAGTGGCTCCTTTGTGACTTTCTCTCACACCCCTCTCCACTGCATCTGTTTCAATTTGTATTTATATATTTATTTGATTTTATGTACTTTTCTGTTATCCTTCTCCATGAATAGACTGAAAATCCCATGATAGCAGGATCCTTAGCTGTTTCATTCATCACTGCATACATTACATGTGTCTGCACAGAGTAGGGAGTCAATACATATTTAGGGATGAAAGGCTGAGTCCTCTGAACAGTAGGGGAATGCAAGGGGAAACTGAAATTCTGAATCACCAGTAATTCTGTAATATACTGGGCCAGAAGCCACACTGCCGGGTACCCTCACTGGGGTTGGGCATTCGGTTGGGGGAAGGAAGGAAGCGTCCCTCCTATCGAAAAGAGAATGTCATGCAAACGGAACATCTCCAATTTCCAGGACCTCAGCTTCAGGAGTAGAAGGAAATGCAAAGCAGGTGACAGTGTGATGGCCATCAAATGGCCGAGAGAGACCTTAGACTAGCTTCATGCAGGGACCTGATTCACCAACACATGGAAGATATCTCCTAAGGACCTCCAGAAGTTCTTGAAAGATGCCTTTCAGAGAGGGTTGAAGGTCTGCTATTCCCAGGCTATGAAAGAGCCAGGGAAACTTGAGTTGGTGTTTTCATCTGCACAGTTGGGTATGGCCACAGGAAACTTGAATTATAGTATTAATATTATCATTCCCAGGACTCATCCCAATGCACAGGATTCAGAGAGGGAAATATTCTCGTAAACGTTCATAGTTTGTCCACTGGAGTGTCACAGTAAGGGAGGAAAGTACACAGTTTTATCAAAACTCCCGTATCATCACCTAGGTGACCTTCACAAGCTGTAGAAGGTATTGGTGGGGAAAATGGATCATTTTCCATTGTACTGAGGCTTTTAAAAAAAGTCACATTTCCAAAATTACCCAACAGAAAAGAATGTGTAATATGTTTATCTTATATTATCTGGATAGCGGGCAAAGGAACACACTGATAAACCTTTTTAGTAAGCTGGGAAAATGTTTGCACTGACATTTTTAATAGAGAGGGTGATCACCTGAGAGGAATTCACACCTGTGCTCTTTTTACCCCGTATCAGCTCCACTTCATTTATGTTTATATATTTAAAAACATTTTTAAGCTTACTTATTTTGAGAGAGAGAGAGCGCGCGCACACAAACTGGGGAGGGGCAGGGGGAAGGAAAGACAGAATTCCAATCAGGCTCCACACCATCAGCACAGAGCCTGATGTGGGGCTTGAACTCACATACTGTGAGATCATGACTTGAGCTGAGATCACGAGTCAGATGCTTAACCGACTGCAACACCCAAATGCCCTTTTATCAGCTCCATTTTAAAAACATGTAACAGGGGCGCCTGAGTGGCTCAGTCGGTTAAGCGTCCGACTTCGGCTCAGGTCATGATCTCACGGTTTGTGGGTTCGGGCCCCACGTCAGGCTCTGTGCTGACAGCTAGCTCAGAGCCTGTTTCAGATTCTGTGTCTCCCTCTCTCTCTGACCCTCCCCTTCTCATGCTGTCTCTCTCTCAGAAATAAATAAAACATTTAAAAAATGATAAAATAAAAACATGTAACAGGAGTGTATAACAGAAAATGTGAACAGCTTCATCTTCTGTTGCTCAGCCAAGCCTTTCCCTTAGAGGGAACCACTATTAAGACAGCTTTGTGGGCATTCTGTCACTCCTTACGCACATGCAGTCACTTACACATACCCCCATCACTTTGTATGATCAGCTTTTGATTGATAGACATCCTTTTATTGATAGGCTGTTTCCAGTATTTCTCAACTACAAACAATGCTGCAATGTAACCACTTGTACTAATATCTTTGTGTATATTTTAGAGTATCTGTAAACTAAATTTCTAGATGGGTAATGTCTGGGTCAAAGTTACGGGCATTGATAGTTTCCAGGGGCCAAAATAAAAAATTCAATGTTTATTTATTTTTGAGAGAGACAGAACATGAAATGGGGAGGGGCAGAGAGAGAGAGAGAGAGAGAGACAGAACTGGAAGTGGGCTCCAGGCTCCGCACTGTCAACACAGAGCCCGACAGAGGGCTGAGGCTCATGAACCATGAGATCATAACCTGAGCCAAGGTTAGAGGCTTAGCTACCCAGGTAGCCCCTTCAGGGCCCAATTCTGATTAGACATGTACTTGCGAATGTTGATGTAGGCACCCTAACTGCTTTGAACTGAGTTTGGACTAGATCTTTAAAAGCCCTTCTGGCTCTTACTATGGTTTAAGTCTAAGACCCTCAGGCTTCTATAGATGATGGCTGCTTTACGCTGACTTACAGTCTGTGATTTTGAGAATGAGTCTTCATTCTAGAGGCAAGCCAGAGGGAGGAGAATGATTAAAAGCAAATGAACAAATGCAGCTGAAAATGAACCCGTGTTTTCCATAAACATCAAGAGAGGACAGAGTCGATCCAGCATGGACTAAATACCCTTAGCTATCACAATAGGATAGAGCTGAAAGGAGGGCTGTTTCCATGAGCAAATAACATAGATGTTTTAACTCAGAGTTTTGATATTTAAAGAGATTCGATTTCTTTGTAACGAATGGAGGGCATTGCACCAGGGTTGGGGCCAGCCCAATACATAACCTTTAAGCTGAAGTCCCCGTGACTGTGTCTCAGCTGGTTTCATAGGAGAACATGGCTGAACCTGCCCAATGCTTGGCTGAGGATCCTTTTAGGAAAATCCAGCACGCTGCCGAAGTGGCGTAGGTGACTCAGGTAGTAGAATTTATGTTAGGACAGAATTTTATCTTTTCCCTGGTGTCGGAGCTTAGTCACCGGAGCTAAACTCTAAAGTCTTATTTAAGGACATATAAAAATTCCTTACAGAATATGTTATCTTCAAAAGGTAGTCTCCTTTTATTTTTTTTTTGTTTTTTGTATTTTTATTTATTTTTTCTTAAATAATTTATTGTCAAGTTGGTTTCCATATAACACCCAGTTATATCAAATATAAATTACTATTTCTGTTTCTAGCCTAACTTTCATCTTAATGCTGATAACTTTAGTAGTATATTACATGGAAGTGTCTAGAGCCTGGTTAAGTGATATATATATCATGCTCTTTGGTTCTGTGGCTGAGACAGCAAATTACCCCCAATATCTAGCTTTTCTCCATCCTCAGTGATGGACTTCTGGCTAGGTCCATGGCTATGCAGAAAAAGACCGCATTTCTCAGACTCCCTTGCAGCTAGGTGTGTCTGAGTGATAAACTTCTGACTAATGGCATATAAGGGGAAGTCCCATGTGGGTAGTACCTTCTGGGAACTTTCCCTAACAAACCAATGACATCCATGCTCCAAGCCCTTTAGGCTTCTTCTTTCCTCTCTCTTGCTCCTGATAATGAAGGTCTGATAGTGGTACCTCCCTCTTGAACCAGAACTTCAGAACCAAAGCTTTGGGACAGCAGAAGAGAAAGCTGGGTGGAACCTGAGCCTCCAAAAAATTTGGGAATCAGAGCTGCCATACCAGACCCAGGCTCCTACCTCTAGACTCTTCTATAAGAGGCTTCTATCTTTTCTTAAGCTACTGTTAATTTATATCCAATTCCCATTATTCTTGACCAATTCCCTTGATGGACATTAGACTGATTTTCCTTTTAAAAAACAAAACAAAACCTGACACATTTGTTTCCTGAAGTCAGTATCAGACTATATGATCTGATGCATGGTCCAACAAATGGACAGGAATGTTTCAAATTGAGATGATACTGAACTAAATCCAGAATGGAAGCTTGCCATGTGTTTAAACTACACACATGTTAGTAGTTCAGGTGGTGCCATTTTGGTTAGAATGGTTATAGGTAATTTAATCCATAGTGATACTGAAATATGTAGAATGTTGATGGAACATTTTAATGGGAGAGACTCACAGATCTTCCCTTGGCTTTACTATGTCAGGGTCAGTGAGCCTCTCTATGTTAAACCTCAAAAGACTTTGGCTGTCCAGTTCCTCCCCATCCCCCAGGAAACACACCTCTTGTTAGGAGCTGTGAGAGCATACATTTACTCTTCTACCCACATCTCTAATTTAACTGCATTTTTTTTCTTTTCCAGATAGTTTCATGCCAACAGTCCTAAGAAAAAAGAAACAAATGAAACAAAAAGAACAAGGCAATATCTTGGCACTGCTAATAAGTCATATAATCTGGATAAATCAGAGGCAATGGCAATGTAACTGGATTATTGTTTCACTGGTCTGGTTAGGAAAAATGCATGTTTAATTTATTTACATTTTAATTTATTTACATTATTACACTACAGTAATACTTTATTGGCTTTTTTCCCAAAGCATCAGACAAGATAAGTTAGAGTCATTGTTCTCTTATCCTTTTTTAATGAGATGGACTTTATTTTTTATTTTATTCTCTTTTTTTAATGAGAAGAACTTTTTAAAAAGTTTTTTTAATGTTCATTCATTTTTGAGAGACAGAGACAGAGCATGAGCAGGGAAGGGGCAGAGAAAGAAAGAGACAAAGAATCCGAAGCAGGTTCCAGGCTCTGAGCTGTCAACACAGAGCCCGACAGGGGGCTCAAACTCATGGACCATGATATCATGACCTGAGCTGAAGCCGGCCGCTCAACCGACTGAGCCACCCAGGCGTCCTTATTGAGAAGGACTTTAAACCCAAATAGCTAAATAATATGCAAGCTTTTACAGAAGGCATAAGCGGTCTCCATATTTCTCTAATTTCCCGTAGATTACTCTTATTCTCAAGCCCCCAACTTCCCCATGATTTTGCTCCAAAACGTCCTCAATCCAGGAAGTTTTCTTGTTTATGTTACACACCCACCCTTTCTACCCTGGTAACTGCTTTCCTGTAATTTTGAAATTCCTTTTAAATTCTACTTGCATCATTGCAAATCCCAGAACTAGCGCTTCTGTCATTCTCATTTACCTCACCAAAGACATCCCCGCAATGTGGCTCAAAAGAAGGACCCTCTTGGAGAAAGGGGTTGCCCGATAAATGATTCATTCACTACTGAGGTGGAGTTTTTAAAATGTCATTTTCATTCTGGAAAGTAGGAAACTGGTTTTCCTGTCTTTTGAAGCATCACCACAAAGCCAGAAGCTGAAGAGCAAAGCTCATAACTGTAGAAGTTTTAAATGACATGGAAAGCGGGTGATCCCAGAGGTTTGAGATCTGAGGAGGTCTGAGAGCTCAGCCTGATCTCTCTCTCCCTGCTTGCTGAACATGCAGAAGCAGCCTCACTAACGTGCAGCTGTGACGTGACTCACGGTCAGCTGACAGAACAGGAAGTCACCTCAAGCTGCACTGACAGACGGGAAAGTCCAGAGTAGATTGAACGTACTTTTTAAGAAAAGGAAATAAGGCAGTCTAGCTGATGGGCTGTGTCACAAGGTTAGAAAGCCCGATTACATTTGGTACTGCTGTGCAGGGCAGTAGCCTGGACATGCACTGATCTGTGCATCAAGTCATCGCTATAACACTTGTCAGCCACACATGCATGTTTCAGCCATTACACATAGAACAGAACTCCTGTTGAAAGGATGAGATCACCCAATTTTTACTGGGCTGGATTAAATAATAAATTAACTGCTGGGGTTGGTGGGGATGGTCACAAGCAAACTGTGAAGCAGGACTTCGGCTCTCAGCGTGGTTGCCTGGTTTTGTGGTTCTCTTGTCCCAGGGTCCAGAAATCTCAGGAGGCCCTTTTTCTTTTAGTGAGAGGAAGCGACTGTTTTGTCAATCAACAAATCTGGAAATATATGCAGACCCGCGGTGCGCTAAGTACCCTGCAAAGGAGTATGGAAAGACCAGATAGGAGAAGAACTTTCAAGAGCTCGGTCTAGTTGAGGCAATGAGATGTAAATATGTTGATAATGAGTAGCAGCAAAAGAGGCGCTCAAGGAAGTGTATGATGAATTACTAAGTGGCAGGTGTCAAGAGGACAGCTGTGCTGTGGGTGTTAAGAGGAAGGTGAGGGCAGTGTGGACAAGGTTGGTCAGGGAAGTGTTTGTGCCAACCACGGATCTGGAACTATACTCTGCTTTGAAGCTATGAGTAGGGGCGCCCGGGTGGCTCAGTCGGTTGAGTGTCCGACTATTGATTTTGGCTCAGGTCATGATCTCATGGTCTTGAGACTGAGCCCTGTGTCAGGCTCTGCACTGAACACGGATCCTGCTTACGATTCTCTCTCTTTCTCCCTCTGGCCCTCCCCCCACTCAAAATAAAGAAACATTTTAAAAACATATAGCTGTAAGTAAGTGGCAAAGATCAAAGTGGCTATTCTAGGAATGGCAAAAGCCAGATAGATATTTGAGTAGAATGGTGGTGCAGAATGGTGCAGAATCTGAAGATCTGGGTCCCCCCCCGTTCAGAAAAACTATTGAACAGATAAGCCTTTATTTCCTCATCTGTAGAATGGGTGTAATAAAGGCCCTACCTTCCATTTAGATCAAGTGAAATAATGTGAATCATGTGTAAACTGTAACTCATATAATAAACTTAAGTTATTGCTAATGGTGATGATATATTATGATTTTAGGAATAGAATTTTGCATATAGAGATATTGCTTAACTTTAAGGGCTCAAGGACAATTTAAACATCAATACATAGCTTACAAAGAAGAGTTAGAGGTATGGAGGGTTAACTGTAGATATGAAATCACAACATGCAGGTGACCAATGAGCACACACATAACCTTGGTTTGAGGTCTTGGGTGAAGGCATTAAAAATATTATCACTAATGCAGGTATTATTTTTCTAGGAATAGTTCCATTTTTCCCTAACAGTGAGGATAATTTGCTCACAGTGTCCCAACTAAACATTACATTTTTAATCTGAACTTACAGAGTTTGCACAATGCATGGTGCATAGCAAGAAGCCAGTGTATGCTGAGTGAGGGAACTTTCTGGATTTAAGATGCAATCTGGTAATCATTGCTTCTAATCTGGGGAATGGGGGGCCTTTATTTCCCTGTTAACCTTGATAGAAAAGTGCTTGATGTATTTGTAGTGGGATCAACATTCACACAAAATGAATTAAATATTCATAAAAATAAAGTGTACGTCTTTCTTTCTCTTTCTTCACAAGCTCATCTTGCTCAGAGCCCCTGTTTATCCTGATGAGAAGATAGGCATCTTTTCCTTGACAATTTCTGTTCTCTCCAGGTAAACAAAGGTTCTTTGGGGGTAAATACTGAATCCATTCAAAGTTCAAACCTTCATTCAGGACAGTTTCTCCCCTTTGAGGAACTTCCCTCCCTCTCATCTCTTGCTCTAGACTGAGATGTAGGGGTGGGAGGGTGAGGGGGCTCCCAAGTTGCCCTCTGCAGCGCCTATTCTTCTGCTGGGGAGTGGGCTCCTTGAGTTCCGCTGTTCATAGAGAGGTGATCAGCCCCATCTTCCTTGGATATCATGCTGTTGTTCCCAGGTGATGTGCAGGGACCTGATCACATGGTCTCCCTGGGTCCGTGGGTTGTTTACTCTGTCCTCAGGCCTCATCCATCAGATGGTCCCCTGGGCACCTATATCCTCCCTTCTCCCCCAGTCCCATGCTCTCCTTGCCATCTTAGCGCCATGCTGCTGTGTGTGAGAACTTCCAGAACCCTGGGCGGCCCCAAGCCAGTCCGTTCCTTCAGGTCAAGTTGCTGGAAGTCTGCAAGAACTGGCTGTTTTCCAAACTCACACTGTGTTCCCAGGGTCCCCCCAAACCTCTCTAATTGCACCTATGCTCAGGTCTGGCCCTGGCCCTTCTCCCGTCTCTCCCATATGGCCATCCGGCTCCTTTCTGCCCAGGAAGGGTGCTGTGGAATTTAGTGAATTAGTCCCTTCTTGGGGTTAAGAACCACCTATCTCTCCGTTCTGCCAGTCCTCCAACATCCAGCCCATTAGACCACACACATTTCCTTTTTAATCAACACNTCAGCTTTCGTAAAACAGAGTGTTTCTTTCCAGACATTTGTCTAGCTGTAATCTTTTAAGATCCATTTTTAAACAAAGTGCAGTGGTGGCTCTCATTCTCATTGAATTCTGTCCACTGGGTCCAATGGGTAGTAACTTGTGAGACATTTCCGGAAAAGGAATCACCAGAAACCAAAACGATATTGACTTAACGTCTCAAAAATGTTAACACTGTTACAGAAGTTTAAAGTATTTTGGTGGTTGTGACACTACTATGAAGTGAGTGATAGCAACATCAGTCCCCTGGTTGGGACAGACTTGGTCATTCATTCTTCAACTTGAATGTTCCCAGGTTATGAGTCATTAACAGAAGATTTGTTCAACAGCTACTTCATTTCCAACCTCAGAGAAGTGGACCATGTTTTTACAATTGGTTGCTAAACAAGCCCTAGGTAAACCACCCAACATGAAACAATTAATGGGATAGGAATAAAGGTAGAATTTTAGAGGCCCCAAACAGTGGGAAACCCTGGAAAAGTAGTCAAGTAAGGCCCTGTCAGAACAGTGTGGCACAGTTTGAAGCCAAAGGGAACTAGAGAAAAGTGCCTTAAGCCGTCAGGAACCAGAACAAGCCTAAAAAGCTCTGGGGCAGTTCGCCATATACAATGAAGGAGCAAGTCCCAGGAGATCCAGACCTGGAGAGAAGGGAGGAAAGGAGGACAAGGAGGGACCTTTCCTATTTTGAACCAAAAGATGTAGTAACTGGTCCAATTCAGAAAAGTAGATTTTTCTGCTAACTTACTGTACTCTTGCCATTTGGAGATTCCCCCCCCCCTTACTTTTGGTTTTTACAATTTTTGCTTGCTTAAAGCTTGAAGTCACTGGTGAATGTTCAAGGAGAAATGGGAGTCTCTACACCTTCAGTTATTTCTGGTGGCAGCCACCATTTCTGTTCAGGATTCCAGGGAGATGTGGATACAGATGTGGAAAAGCTAGGCAGTATAGGATTAGAATCGCATGATGGTAGACACTGTTGTTATCCTTCTTGTTTGGATAATGCAATGCAAGCAATTTTAACAGAAATCATGCACATGCTGTGTAAAGTCTGTATGTTTTCTTCCTTGGAAACAGCAAAGCTCCAGCAGCCCATCAGGACGTGCCTCTGCTGGTTGACATGACTAATAATGTCATGCTGGCAACGTGCTCCCAATGGTAAGCTACAGTATTTCACTCACACTAGACTCATATGGGAAAGCATTTTTAATTTAAAGTTTGGGGTTTAGAAGTCTTTGGCTTGCCCTGTTCAATAGAGTCGTCACTGCCATGTGTGGCTCCCTAAACTAATTATAATTAAATAGAACTAAAATTCAATCATATTAGCCACATTTGTAAGTGATCAATAGCCACGGGTGGCCAGCAGCACGTTATTGTATTGGGCATTGCGAGTATGGATTTACATCATCACAGAAAATTCTACTGAGCAAGACGAGTAGAGACCATACTGTGGCAAGACGATAGTATGGAAAGAGGAGAACAATGATCAGGACGTCTACTGATGGTGTTCCCTTTTTTTTTTTTTTAAGTTTGTTTATGTTGAGAGAGTGCACATGATTGGGGGAGGGGCAGAGAGAAGGGAGGGGGGAGAGAGTATCCCAAGCAGGCTACGCACCATCAGTGCAGAGCCCAGTGTGCAGCTTGATCTCATGAACCATGAGATCATGACCTGAGTCGAAATCAAGTGTTGGTTGCTTAACCACCTGAGCCACTCAGGTCCTGGTGTTGCTTTTTAACAACATGGTTTGTGAGTGGGGGCTAGAGATGGAAAGAAGAGAAAAACATCATCATTTCCCCCCAGAAATACGGCCCAGTCGCTCTGTTTACCCTAACTGAAGCTACGTGGAACAGCACGGTGAATTTGGAAACTGAAAAGAAAACTTGGAGAAATGTGCTGCGTTTAAACACTAGCAGCTGTGACTCAGCCCTTTCTTGCTTGGCTTAGCAAATGCCCACAACAGGAGGGGAGATCTTGCAGGGCCAGCTCCAGTCTACAGTCAGTCCCCCTGGGTTCAAGTCCAGTTGCTCCAGTCACTAGCTGCACTTATTGTAGACCAGCTTGTGTTCTTGACATCTCTGATACTGAATTGTATATCTTGTAAAGGAAAATAATTATGCCCATCTATAAGCATTTCAAGCAGAGTCGATGAAAACGTATACAAAATATTTGGCACATGGTAGGGAGTCAATAAAAGAAGTTTCCAGTTTAGAATTTTATCTTATTAAAGAATAAATGTAAACACTGGATTTTTAACTTCACTGAAACCCTTAGTTATAAAAAGATCAGACCATAAACACTAAAGTGTGCATAGGGACACCTGGGTGGCTCAGTCTTTTGATTTTAGCTCAGGTCATGATCTTAAAGTTCGTGGAATCCAGCCCCTCTTGGGCTCTGGGCTTACAGCGCGGAGCCTGCTTGGGATTCTCTCTCACTCTTTCTGCCCTTCCCCTGCTCTCCCTCTCACTCAAAATAAATAAATAAACATTATAAAAAGGTACATAAATATTTACCAGATCTTTGTATATGAAAGGACTTTTCAAGTTTAAAGGTAATGACAGAGAAAACTGATAAATTTGATAACAAATTTTTTTAAAACTTCAAACCAACTACATATACTAAATTAAAAGGCAAATAAACTGGGGAATATATTTTCAACCAATATGACAAACAATTGTTATATTTGATTTTTTTTCAAAATAAATGATAAAAATCTATGAGAAAAACTCCAATATAAGAAAACAAGGATATAACATTGCATGAAACTAGAAAGAAATAAAAATTGTTAACAAATGAAAAACATTTCAATGTTAGAAATTTAAAATATTCAAATTAAAATCACTCAAGATTATTTTACTTTCTTCTCTCTCTCTCTCTCTCTTTCGTCTGTAAATGTGGTGATTCAAAAAAAAATAATGATTACACATCAGGAGAGGCATGTGAAGCAAGCATTCATGCTGTACTCAAAAGAATAATTGTGAGATGAGGATCTAAAGTTTTAGATAGTAGAGGATGCATTTTTGTGTGGGATATTTACTAATTGCTAGTTGTCTCCTCATCCCATGTCAAGGGTTGAGCCTAGACTCAGACCATACAGTTCCTATCATAGCATAGAAAAGATTTCCTTTGGGGCTATTCTACTTAAACCATACAGTTTTACAACCTTAGGAAGAGGAGTGCCAGCCAGGGAGAAGAGATGCCAAGTCAATGCCTTCCTGCCCAGGGGATTGTGGGAAGGAAGAAGGAAGAGGACAATTATAGAAGTCTATTGTCAGGGTTCTGATTCTCTTGAACTTAGTCTTTTAAGCAGGATTGTTTGGGCAGGAGGGAGGTGATATGCTAGAAATGTCAGAAAGGAATAGAGGGGCCGGAGAGCAGCCATGCCAGTAGCAAGTATGGCTCTAGAACCACTTTGTCACAAGTATCGGTGTTGCCCTGGTAGCTGGAATTACGTAAGCCAGAGGGTCTAAGGTGGTGGCCCTGGTTGCTGACAGTTGGTAAGGAAATAAAGGAATGGTCTGAAGGCAGGTGCACCAAAGGCCTGAGGCTGGGGCTCTGGGGCCAGAAGCAAATGACCAGGACTTCAGGGTTGGGTTGGAACACAGTACTTGAGGGTTAGGCTGGATAAGAATATAAAGTACTTGGGGCGCCTGGGTGGCTTAGTCGGTTAAGCGTCCGACTTTCGCATAGGTCATGATCTCGCGGTCCGTGGGTTCGAGCCCCGCGTCGGGCTCTGTGCTGACTGCCAGCTCAGAGCCTGGAGCCTGTTTCGGTCTGTGACTCCCTCTCTCTCTGACCCTCCCCTGCTCACGCTGTCTCTCTCTCTCTCCTAGAAATAAATAAAACATTAAAAAAATTAAAGAAAAAAAGAATATAAAGTACTTAACACAGTGTTTGACACGTAAGGCATGTTAAATATCATAATAACAAGAATAAAGTTAACTTTTGCATGATATTAAAATGTTTATAAATAATTTTTATGATATGAGGAAATCCTTATTACATTTTTAAGGAAAGGATGCAGAGTGTGTTTCCTTAATATTATATATGCACGAAAAGAACCATAAAGAAACGTACCATAGTTTTTACAGTGTATCCCTAAAAGATGAAGTTATATATACTTCATAAATCTACCATATGTATCCATTTTACTGCTGATGGGCATTGGGGTTGTTTTTAGTTTGGGGCTGCTATGAATAATGCTGCTACAAACATTCTTGTCCATGACTTTTCATTCATTTCCAAGGACACACATTTATGTTGGGTTTTAATCTAAAAGTAGAATATCTGGATCCTCTAGTATGTACATATTTAGTTGCTTTAGCAGTAATGCCAAACAATTTTCCAAAGTGAGTGTTTGAATGTCCACACTCACCAGCGGCTTAGCAGAATTCCCATTGTTGCACATTTTAATGAACACTTGATGTTAATTTTAATCTTAGCCCTTTGGGTGGGTGTGTAGTGGTATCTCAGGGTGGTTAATTGCATTTCCCTGTTGACTAATGAACCCCTTTCCATGTGTTGACTGGCCTTTTATGAGCGCCTGTTGGAATCTCTCACCCATTTTCTTGTTTTCTTTTTTCTTTTCTCTCCTCTCCTCTCCTCTCCTCTCCCCTCCCCTCCCCTCCCCTCCTCTCCTCTCCTCTCCCTCTCCTCACTTTTCTTTAGAGAGAAAGAGAGAGGGAGGAAGCAAGTGGGGGAGAGGGGCAGAGGGAGAAAGAGAGAGAAAGAATCTCAAGCAGGCTCCACACTCAGAACAGAGCCTGATGTGGGGCTCGATTCCACAACCCTGGGATCATGACCTGAGCTAAAATCAAGATTTGGATGATCAACTGAGTGAGCCACCTGGGTACCTCCATTTTCTTTTCTTTTCTTAAAAATTTTTAATGTTTATTTATCTTTGAGAGAGAGAGAGAGAGAGAGAGAGAGAGGCAGATTGCAAGAGGACGAGGGGCAGAAAGATAAGGAGACACAGAATCCAAAGCAGGCTCCAGGATCTGACGGGAGGCTTGATCCCATGAGTGGCGAGATCATGACCTGAGCTGAAGTTGAATGCTTAACTAACTGAGCTACCAGGCACCCCACACACACATTTTCTTATATAATATAATCATAAAAAGTATTATTTCAGGGGTGCTTGGGTGGCTCAGTCAGTTAAGCGTCTGACTTCCATTCAGTCATGATCTCATGGTTCATGAATTAGAGCCCCACATCAAGCTCTCTGATGTCCTCACAGAGCCTGCTTCAGATCCTCTGTTCACCCTCCCGCCCCTCCCCCACTCTCTCTCTCTCAAATAAAATAAATATTAAAAATATATTATTTCAACAAATAAAGAGAACTAAATCACATTTCCCCCCCTGCCCTTAATCACATTTACACAAGCAATCTGACTGGGGGGTAATATCTTAACTGGCTCTCCAAAAATGGACCACCAACTTTAAATAAACATTGCTTTATCTGTTCCTTTCCGAAAGTGATTATCATTTCATACATTGTTTATTGTTACTTATGTGTTTATCTTATGTCTTCTTCTAGAGGATTAGCTCTCAAACAATGGCAACTTTTCTGATTCCCTTTGTAGAATGCACCTAACACTGTCCACCGCCCACAATAAAAGCTTTTGGAATGAACAGGAATGCATTTCTTTGAATAGGTTTTTATAGGACCTAAGCATTGGAATGCAAAATTCAAATAATCTAGTCTACCATTTCCTTTCAAAGGCATCAAATCGAGGTCCAGAGACTTGGGTCTGAGGGCAAATGAGCAATGAAGTAGGGCAAGTACCTCTGTTGCCCTTACACTACTCTCTTTCTAAGAGATTATCAGGAGATAAGCAATGAATTATAGGTAAAGCTCCCTCCAAATGTACACCACAGATGCTCTTTCAACTAAATAATTTTTAAACTTAGACAGACTGAAACTGTTCCAGAGAGGATGTGTTCCATGTGTACCTACACCAAAAGATGGTATCAACAACGATGTACAGTTTTTGTCACTGTGTTTTGGGCTTTTGGATGGTGTTTGGTTGTCAAAATGTTTCAGGACCACTATCTCACAAATGTGTCACTGTGACAAAAAACATAAGTACACATGATATATTGAAAATGGCAAACATACCAGGAAGCATTGGAAGAATTGCCGGATAGAGGGAAATATTCTAAAGGGCAGAGAGTGAATCACACAACCTCTGAAAAATGATGTATCTGTACACACCTCAATAATCAGCAATAGAGCAAATAAGAGATGGATAAAATGGAAATATACATGGTGGGTTGGGCCAAGTATAGCAAATGTGAGGGCCAGCCACACTCGAAGCTGACATATTCTGGCTTCCTTCCATCAGTTTATTTCACAGCCTCCAGGAAGCAAACCTAAAAGCAGAGGAAAAGTTATTCCTCTCCTGCACCAAGCAATGCCCTCTAGGAATGTGGGTTTCAAGAAGTAGAGAGGTCAGGTCAGCTTACCCTTGTACTAATGTTCGTGATGTCATAGTCAGTTTAGCAGGGATTTTCCCAAGGTTAGAAGCTTCCTGATTCCCATCTTAGAGGCTTTGAAGGCAGTCTTTGTCCTTGGCAGCCACATAGTGGAAAGTACTGAGGATCAGTGTCAAGGCTCAGTGTTAGGCTTGTAGTAGCAGAAATAAAATGGGATCCACCAGGCTACCCAGTCAAGGCATGGAGACTAGATACACAGTACCCTAAGGTTAATGTAAGCAAAGTCTAGACTGCAGGCTTAATAACCTCAAATTCAAGCACGGTAAAAACGTGACTGAGGTTTTCATAAATTTAACATTTGTTGGCATCTGCATAACGTTAAAATGTGGTTGCTAAAGGGGTTTCAGAGAACTTTGGAAAGATCATCAAGTGAGATATAATTTTCCTCAATAGATCTCTATTTTAGTTGAAGCTGTTTTCTTTCAGACAAAAGATGCCTAATGCAACCGTAATGTATCCGAGAGGCTATGTCCAATTCTAAAACATGAAAGAAATCATTCCCACTTCTGTCTGGTGGAAATACATCAAGGAACAAGACAACCGTAAACACCTTTTGGTCTCCTTTTGCTCATAAACAACAAGTGATGAGCCCACTATTGCAACCTACCCTGTTTGTGTGTAGAATTCCCAGATTGGAAATGTTTGCAAGTATTTTTCCATCTCAGATATAAAACCGGTTTCTCAGAGCAATGACCTAAACTTGAGAGTGGAGAAACTGGACCTTATGATTCTTTGTCCTTCCTACAGTACTAGTGAGATAGCAGATCTTTGATACATACTGATTATTTGCTGACTACAAGAAAGTAATAGTCCTTTACACAGTTTGGGAGGAAATGACCACAGAACAAAGACAACATTGGTTCTGAAGTACATTTAAAGTACAGAATGTTCAGACAAAGGGTGAAAGTACATTAGGTTGATTTTTAGTTCATAAGTTTTCTTGCTCTGAAATATGTAAATGTGTGTTTCTTGTTAATACAGGAAAGACACAAACTTCTGAATGTAGCAAGGAAATAATCCTGAAAAAAAATTTTTTTGATTGTTCCCAGGCTTTAAGTTGAGTATTTTCCAGGATGAAGTCACTTTTGTGCTGTGGTCTGCAGCTGTATAAAATCTAAAGCACAGCTTTGGACTAAATTCATTAACTTTTTTTCCCCAAAAGATCCTTTAGGGGACTTAATGCGACTTTGGTTTTCACTAAAGATAAAGAAATACACAATGAGCTAGAACTGTAAAAATCTTTGGTAAGGAGAAGAGTTTTTATTGGGACTTGCTCTTCTCAGGCATTTTTGCAACCAAACCAGAAAAAAGAATAGGGATGGAGGAATAAGGACACTGTGGACCAACACTGGTCTCTTTTTGTTTCTGAAAGAACAAGACTTACAAGGCTGCAGCTCCAACTACCAGACTAGTGGTCCTTAGCCCCACTGTGAAAGTCAAAGCCTTTCTTCCATTTGTGGTTCCTTCCCAGCTCTTGGCCAAGCAAATGGTGTGTGTGTGTGTGTGTGTGTGTGTGTGTGTGTGTGTGTGTGTGTTTCCCTACTTCTTCCATTAAAGGAGTGATTCTCAACCTGGGGTGATTTTGCCCCTAATCCCCCCAAGTATTTGGCAGTGTCTGAAGACACATTTGATTGTCACAGCCGGGTGTGCTACTGGCATCTAGTGGGTAGAGGCCAGGTATGATGCTAAACATCCTACAATGTGCTGGACAGCTTCTACAACAGAGAGTTACATGGCCTAAATGGTCCATATTCCTAAGGTTGAGGAACCCTGATGTAAAGGATCAGATATGGAGGCCTCATTGGCCATAGAACAGTATATGGAGAAGCTTTAGCTAAAGAACGGTTAGAAGCCACAAGTTGTTGTTGGTGATACAACAGCAGGACAGTGAGGTGGGTAGATGTGTGGGCTACCTGAGCTGATGACCCAAACTCTGCCACTCAGCAGAGGGTGTCACCGACAGGTTACTTAACTTCTCTTAATCTCCTCCCAACCCTGAAAATGTCACTACAAAGGTAGAAAATAAATAAATAATTTTATTATTGAGTAAACACTAAACTGGAATATGATGTATCAGTTAAAGAGATTGCAAAGACAGAAAGAAATCCCACTGTCATGTATGGTATTGGCACAAAAACAGACACATAGACCAATGGAACAGAATTGNGAAAAGAAAAGAAATCCCACTGTCATGTAATAAAGGGATCCAATCCATTTCATTAGGTGGATTTTGCAACTTGGAATCAGGTAACCAGTAGGCCCTTCTCTTCCCAGGACAGTAGGAGATTAGGTGTTATCTTCTCTGAGCCATTTCAGAGAGATGGCTCCCAATCCTGGAGGAAACATTCCTGAGCTGCTAGAGACTGGGCCAGAGGTTTGCAGCCTATTAAGATGATTTACATTAGGGGCGCCTGGGTGGCTTAGTCGGTTAAGCGTCCGACTTTCGCTTAGGTCATGATCTCGCGGTTTGTGGGTTCGAGCCCCGCGTCGGGCTCTGTGCTGACTGCCAG
>NW_027532015.1:13620619-13652595 GCF_008692635.1 Crocuta crocuta
AAAAAAAAAAAAAAAAAAGATGATTTACATTATGTTTGAAAAGGCCAAAGAAAGAAATTCTAAGAGAAAAGGGAGAGGAGGGAGAGTCTCTTCCTTTGCTTTCAACAGAGGGAATTACACTTCTTAAATTTATTTCCTCTTATACATGGTGTCTATAAGTAGAAGATGGTAATAATAATGGTATTTACTCCTTAGAGCTGTTGTAAGGATTATGTGGATTACAACATGTATACAGTTGTTAAACTAATTACACTGGGGACCCGTTAGACTGCGGTGGCTCTAATGCCATGGTGGCCTGCATAAACAACCCCAAATCTAACCCTGTAAATGCCTCAGGGTTACTAAGTGGAAAAAGAAATACTAAGGACAATCAACCACGAGCAGTTGGCTGGACTGTAAGCTACAGGCATCAAATAGTGTCTTTTTTTTTTTTTTTCCCTTCCTATCTTCTCTGTAGACTTCTCCCGGACACTTCTGGTTTGATGCTGCCCAGTTGGAATTCATTTTTTGCTTAAATAAACACCTAAAAATTTTTTATTATGCCCAGTTCACTTTTTACCAGAGTTTAGACCCATGTTCAGCATTCAATGAATGTTTGCTGCTTTAAGACCTTATGATAAGCAGCATTTTAAGATGGCCCCAAGATTCCCACCCCTGGTACATACTTCTTGTATATTTCCCTCTCCTTGAGTGTAGGCAGAACATGAGAGCGCATCTTCTCATGATGAGGTTACTGATCATCTGACTTTGACTTAACTAAAAAGGAGATTATCCAGTGGGCCTGACTAAATCATAGTGGCCCATTACAACTGGGTCTAGAAGTCAGACAAAACAAAAAGAAAAACAAACAAACAAACAAACATCAGAACAATTCAAGGTGACAGAGGGCCTATGGAGGAGGCCACATGACAAAGAACTACAGACAGCCTTTAGGAGCCGAGAATAGCCCTGGCAGCCAGCCAGCAAGAAAACAGAGGCCTCAGTCCTACAACCACAAGGAACTGAATTTGCCAACACTCATATCCACTTGGGAAAAGGACCTTGACCTACAGGAAGGAATGCATCTTAGCCAATCCTTTACTTCAGTTTGTGAAGCCCTGAGCAGAGAAGACCCAGCTCAAGTGGGCCTGGACTCCTGATCTACAGAGACTGTACAGGTAATAACTAATGTTGTTCGAAGCCACCAATTGGCATGATTTGTTATGAGCAGTAGGAAAGTAATACAGGCCTCAAAAAAAAAAGTAACATTTTAATCTGATATCACCAATTTAACTGTCAGAGGAAGGACCTGACCTAGAAGGTCACCTCTGTCACGAGCTATATGTAAGCAACACCTGAAGCCTGTTTTGGAGGAAGAAAACCTATGAAAAAATGCACTAAGCAAACTGTTCAGGTGTGAGACTTTGGGTGAGCCCTTTCAGCTTGGTTTCTCTTCTGTAAAGTTTGTTGTAAGTTGAACCAGATGGTAACTAGGGTGCTCTGTTTACTGTTCTTCTGAATTCTCTCAGAATTCCAAACAGTGAGTGCAGAAGAAACAGAAGAAACAATTCCCTTCTAACAGGTGTGTTCTGGGTGTTCCTGAGAGTATAGATGGGGATTCACTGTAGGCAAGCCTCCAAACATGTAGTGGGTTTGGCTCAAAAATATCTTATTTATAGACACCTCTTTCCCTTAGAAGTTTAAATCACTTGAAATACATGTAATTATCTTTGATTCATTCTTAAAGAATAAAGAGGGGCTTTACCTGAGGGTTCTTGAAAGCTACTGACAGGCCCAAGAACATACTCAGGTACTACCCAATTCCATGCAGACAGGGGACTCACATGAAGGTCTTTGGTTTCAGTGGGGCTCTGAATCTCCCCAGGAGTGGGTTAAAATGAGGATAGCCTGATCTTCACAGAGCTCTCCTAAACATTCTGACTGGGAGGGTGCTGGGATGGGTACCTGGAATTTGTATTTTTAGCCAGCACCCACAATGATTCTGAAAGTAGGTGGTCTGTGGACTCAACTGTGAACCACTCAAGGAAGTTTCACAAATAGTAAACTGGAGGTTACTTAGAGTATCAGATAGCAGAATCCAACTCCTGTAACTGAAAAAATTTCGGTGAAGAAATTATGAAGGAATGGGCAGATAGAAGGGAAATAATGGTGTTAAAGGACTCAGAGACTTGCAACAGTGGGAAGCCATTACCACCTACAGGTGGGCTGAGGAGAAAGGGGGTGTCACTACATCCCACTGAGCAATGGGAACTGATGAGGAGGGCCCCCAGGAGAGGCTGTGGTCAAAGAGGAATGTAGCAAATTGCTAGAGACTCTGCATGGAAGCAAGGAGGGTGCAGGGAGGGAGGAAGTGAAATCCAACTGGAAGCCAGCAGCAGGGATCCTGAATGCATTCTCTCAGGACTTCAAGGGCACGGAAGAGGGGAGAGAGGCAGTACATGGATGGTGGTGGCAGGAGAAGCAGTGAAAAAGAATCAGCATGTTCTAAATCTCAAGAACAAGATCAAGGACATGAAGAATGGCTGGACAATTGCAGGAGTGAGACCAGAATGAAGCAGTCAATACCACTAAGAGAATCAGTTATAGGACATGGCCCAGGCCAAGTGCCTGGGACTCAGCAGGGGATGTGGAGTAAGAGAGCACATGAGGAGGAAAGAAGATGGTATGGCTGAGCTCTGCTGTTTGTGCACCGGAAAAGTTAATCTGTTGCAGTCAAGACTGAAAACAGCAACAATCATATTTGAATGTCCTGGAGCAGCCTTCCAGGGACATTAGCATCAGCTTGCAGACTACCGTCCGATGCCTTCCTTTGCTAAGAGCATTGCCAAAGCTCACTGCTGCCCTCTGGGTAAAAGAAGTCAATGTAACTAACACTTAGAGGGCTCATAAACTGTCTTGTTATTATGATTAATGAATGAGGGATTATCTATTTCCCTTACTAGAGTATGACCACTATTGAACAAACTAAACTGTGTGTGTGTGTGTGTGTGTGTGTGTGTGTAACTGAACTATGTATTTCAGCTCATAGTACAGCTGAGCTATACTGAGAAAAAGGAATATCTTTTAACTGAATTGGCACTCCTCCCAAGTCCCCACCCATTGGTAAGTAAGTGGGAGAAAAGGTAACTAGTCAATGGGATTTAAAACCCTAGTAATTTGAAGAGTCCCTTATGCCATCTCAGGTCACTGCCCAGTGGCTCAGTTAACCTGGCTTTCCCTGCTGTGTTACAATCTACTTGAAATGGTAGAGTGTAGGTGTGATCTTGGAAGAGAGGATAGCTTACTGGTTCCCTGTTGTGTTGTGGGGTATGGACAAACCCCTGGTCTCATGAGGGTTCATGAATCTACATATCTCCAGGGGACAACCTCTGTCCAGGTAGTCCTGTTGAGCCCAGGGCTGAAATCTGCAGCTGGAGAACTCTGGCTCTAGCAATTTTTTTCAAGAACGTATCCTTCCTTCCTTCTTTTTCTTTTTTCTTTTTTCTGACTTTTTAAGTTTATTTTTTTATTTTGAGAGAGAGAGCAAGAGCGAGAGCGAGAGAGCACATGCAAGCATGAGCAGGGGAGGGGCAGAGAGAGAAGGAGAGAAAGAATCCCAAGGAGGCTCCATGCTGTCAGCTCAGAGCCTGATGCAGGGCTTAAACTCACAAAACGTGAGACCATGACCTGAGCCAAAATCAAGAGCTGGACACTTAACTAAGCCACCCAGGCACCCCTCAAGAACATTTCTTACTCATTGGCCCTGTTCTTCCTTGAGCTTCTTGGCCTGGTTATCTACTCACAGCCTTTGCTGGAGGGTCACCTTGCTTTGCCACAGCAGGCCTGTGGCAAATCCTCTGGCTCTAAAGTCAGCATCCTGTGGGGAAAGAGAAACAAGGGAGATTCCAGATTGCCAGCTAGACCTTTACTGTCTACTCATGACCTCCCACCCTCTTAAGTACCTAGATGACCATGACATGTTGGCATGGGCCTTCTGTCCTGTAAGCTTCTCCTTCAGATCCAAATGGGCAGGTTGCGCCACTCCTTCCCTTGAATGATACCTTCAATTTCTCTAAAATGTATATAGTCAGTTCTCATTATATGCTGCTTTTATATTTGTGAATTCGCCTAATCACTAAAATTTGTTTTAACCCCCAAGTCAGCATCTTACACTTTCATGGTTGTTTGCAGAGTGGTGAGAAATTTGAGTTGCCGTTTTGCACGTTCTCAGCTGAGGTCAAATAAGGTGACACTGTGTCTTCTTATTTCGGGACTCACGCTGTCAGCAAGTATTCCTTACATGATCTGTTTGGTGCTCAACTTTTCATATTTTTGTGCTTCGTGTTGGTGATTTTGCTGTTGGAAATGGCCCCTTGAGTATAGGTACTGAAGTGTTGTTGATCACTCCTGAGAGCGAGAAGGCTGTGAAGTGCCTTATGGAGAAATTATATGTGACATGAGCTGAATGTTTGTGTCTTCCAAAAGTTATATGTTGAAGCCCTCATCTCCAGTGTGACTATATTTGAAGATGGGACATCTAAGAAGGTAATCAAAGTCAAATGAGGTCTTATGCGTGGGCCCTGATTAATGTTATAAAAAGAGATGAGAGCTCTTTCTCATGCGCTGCACTTGGGCGAAAGACTAAGTGAGGGCAAAGTGTCCATCTAAAACCAGGAAGAAAGCTTCCACAAGAAACCTATCATCACCTTGGTCTTAGACTTTCCTGCTTCCAGTACTGTGGGAAATTAAATTTCTGCTGTTTAAGCTACTCAGTCTGTGTTATTTTGTTACAGAAGCCTGAGTAGACTAAGACAATGATGTGTTAAATTAGCTTCCTTCAGATATGTTTTATAGAACTGTTGTCTGTGAGTTCAGTGTTAATGAGTCAATGGTGTCTATTAAATAAAGTATATTTAAACAGATATACACATAAACCAGGATTATATATTGATTATTTAATGAATTAAAAAATTCTGCTCCGTGATAGATGCTGTTGAGAGAATGAGAAGACATAATGATAAATGATAAAGGACTGTTATCCAAAATATACCAAAAATTTTTAAAACCCAACAACAAGAGAATGAACAACCTGATTTAAAAATGGACAAAAGATCAGGACACCTCAGCAAAGAAGATATGTAGAAGGCAAATAAGCATATGGAAAGATACGCCACATTATATGTCATTAAGAAAATGCAAACCAAAACAACAATGAAGTACTCCCACATGCCTATTAGAATGGCTCAAATATACAACAGTGATACCACCAAATGCTGCTGAAGATGTAGAACAATAGGCACTCTCATTCACCTGCTGGTGGAAATGCAAAATGGTGCAGCCACTGTGGAAGACAGCTTGGCAGTTTCTCAAAAGCTAAATGTATTTGTACCATATGATCTAGTGGTTACACTCCTTGGTATTCAGTCAAATGAGTTGAAAACTTACATCCACAGAAAACCCTGCACATTGGATGTTTCTAGCAGCTTTATTCCTAATTACCAAAACTTGGAAGCACCCAAGATGTCCTTAAGTAGGAGAATAGATAAATAAACTGTATTCATTAGTCTGCTCCAGCTGCTATAATAGAATACCCTGGATGGGTTGACTTACACACAGATTTTTTTGACAGTTCTGGAGGCTAGAAATTCAAGATCAAAGTGCTGGAAAATTTGATTACTAGTGAGAGATTTCTTCCTGGCTTGCAGATGGCTACCTTCTCGTTTCGTCTTCACGTAGCCCTTCTTTTGTGTGAGCATGTCTCTTCTTCTTATAAGGACAGCAGTCCTATCGATTAGGGCCCCACCTTTAGGACCTTATGACCTTGTTTAGCCTTAATCACCTTTGTAAAGGCCTTGTCTCCAAATGCGGTCACATTGGGGGTTAGAGGTTCAACATATGAATTTTACGGGGGGAACATACTTCAGTCCATTGCACTGAGGCATATCCAGACAATAAAATAGTATTCAGCATTAAAAAGAAATGTGCTTCAAGCCAAGAAAAGCTATGATGGAGGGGGAACTGAAATATATATCACTAAGTGAAAGAAGCCAATCTGAAAAGTCTACATGTTGCATGATTCCAACTATATGAGATTCTGGAAAAGGCAGAACTATGAAGGCAGTGGAAGATTGGTGGTTGCCAGGGGGTGAGGGAAAGGGAGAGATGAATAGGTGAAGGACAGGAGATTTTTAGGCAATGAAACTCTTATGTATGATCCTATAGTGGTGGATATGTGTCACTGTTTGTCAAAACCCATGGAATGTCCACCATGGGTGAACTCTAATATAAACTATGGACTTTGGATAGTTCTGATGTGTCACTATAGCTTCATCAATTGTAACAAGTATACCAGTTTGGAGGGGGATGGTCATAGCCTAGGAGACTATGAGTATGTGGGGGCAGGAGGAGTATAGGAACACTCTGTACTTTCTGCTTTCTGCTCAGCTTTGCCGTACACCTAAACAAACAAACAAAAAATCCTATTTCAAAGGGAAAAAGATGTGACCAGAAACCTAACTATGTATGTCCCCAGAGAGCAGTGGTCCAGTATTTGCTAATTCAGTGTTTGTGATGATTTTAATGAGTGAGGAGAATTGACTGGATGCAGTCCCACTCCAGGCCCACAGCCAGGAGGGGCAAATGGGACATTCATCTGGCTAGCCACCTCCCACACCTTCCTTCCTCCTTTCTTCTTCCCTCTTCTCTGGGGTCAGAGACAGACCCCTTCCCCGCCACACAAACTGGCCTTCACTACCCAACTTCCTGTTTTTGAAGTACTTTCTGTAAAACCCTGGGATCTAGTTGGCCAGGCAGGCTCATTACTGGGCTATCAGGTAAAGACATGGGGATAATTCTTTCTCAAAAATGTCAGGCAAGCTTGTAAAGCTAACATTACACTGCAAGCCTCTATCGAGGAAGGCTGGAAGGTGATTATTACCCTAACTCTCTTTGAGTTCCTTCCCTACTGAACTCTGTAATCTCTTGCTCCTCCCTGCCGCGTTCCTCATCTCTGGATATTCCAGGTCAATGAGGAAAAAACTGACCTACCGGCAAGGCAAAAAGAGCAAAGGTCGTTAATCATTTAAAAAAAAAAATTTATGTTTATTTATTACTGAGACAGAAACAGAGCATGAGTAGGGGAGGGGTAGAGAGACAACACAGAATCTAAAGCAGGCTCCAAGCTCTGAACAGTCAGCACAGGGCCCACATGGGGCTTGAACCCATGAACCATGAGGTCATGACCTGAGCCAAAGTCGGAGGCTTAACCTACTGAGCCATCCAGGTGCCCCAGTTCATTGATCATTTGTAACAAGTTGTCCCCATTTTCTCTGAGAACTTTGTAGCACAGACCTCTGCACCTTGAATGTGATAGGTGTCTGGTGACAGATGGCACCTGAGTCAGAAGCTGTCAAGTAAGAACTACCATATGGTTGCCCCACCTTTAGACTGCAGGCGTTGACTTATATCTTTTCTCTTCCTTCTTCCTCCTTTGATTGTCACACCTTCGTGATCCTACAACCAATATCCCCTTAGGGATAAAAACCCCCAAATGCACAGTCATCTTGGCAACACCTTTTCTGTTTTAATTCTTGGACACTGCCTCCTTCCATGAGCTACCAGCTCTCAAGGAGAGCTTTCAGTTTTAGAGTTTTCATCAAATATCTTCAATATACTTCCTTTCATAATGTAGGTGGCACCGTCAGTAGGTGCCCCTAACAACTTGAGAGTGCACTGTATGACTTAAATTAAGAAATTGGCACTCTAGGGGCATCTGAGGGACTCAGTCAGTTAGGCGTCCAATGGCTTAGGTCATGATCTCATGGTTCATGGGTTCAACCCCCGCTTCAGGCCTTCTGCTGTCAGCACAGAACCCACTTCAGATCCTCTGTCCTGTCTGTCTCTGCCCCTTCCCCAGCTCATGTGCACTCACTCTTTCATGCTCTCTCTCAAAAATAAAAATTAAGAAAGAAAGAAAGAAATCAGCACACCAGACCAACACAGCCATAGAATGTAACTCTGTTGAATGCCTATTGATAAACTTAAGGGAAAGTAGAAAAGAGAAATGTCAATGAGAAAAGGCATTAATCAGCATGAACACAGAGAAAAAGGAGACTTGCAAAGGCGTGTGTCCCAGAAGAATGTCCTATCCGTGACTAAGTATTTGGTCTGTCTGGCAAGTGTATCTTTAATATGGAGGTGGATAAAACAGGCTGCAGAACACAATGCTATTGTGCTCCCATTACCTTGATTGTTGTCCATGCTCGCCAAACAGTTTGGCTGGTGCTACTATAGCTTGTCAGAAAGGACAGAGAGGACTACTCAGGTCACCATGAATATCAAATTCTAAATTTGCATTCTAGCTTCATACATCATGTCTTTCAGGCTTTGTTTAAATGAGTCAGCATCTGAAGTCTGGCCAACCCTGGGACTTACAACATCATTTCTGCCCCTCAAGATTGTGAACCAGATTTGGGGAAGTGGTGAGTTCTCCAAGGTAAGTGCTGATTTGTAGGGTCTGTCTGGGGGCCAGTCTTGACATCACTCTCTAGAGATTCTTTACCCGGGGGCGCCTGGGTAGCTCAGTCGGTTGAGTGTCCGTCTTCGGCTCAGGTCATGATCTCAGGGTTCATGAGATTGAGCCCCACGTTGGGCTCTGAGCTGACTGCTCAGAGGCTGGAGCCTGCTTCAGATTCCGTGTCTCCCTTTCTCTCTGCCCCTCCCCTGCTTATAATCTGTCTCTCTCTCTCAAAAATAAAATGAAAACATTTTAAAAAAATAGTTACCTGTTATAAAGATTCTTTACTCTACTTTAGCCTGTTTGGGCGAAGCAACAGTTCTTGGGTAATGCACAAGAATGATATTTCCTTTGCTAGATGATTATATTGCTTCTCGTTGCTGGTTGGAAATACCCTGGGGGCCTTGTTATCCCACAATACTGGACACTTCTGCTTCTGGGGAGGCAAAGCTCTCAAGAGTAATGTTTGTAAAACATTGAGTAAATTCATTAAAAATTTACCAATACTTTTACAACTTCAGGCAAAATGTTTCTGGGAAGTTTGGGTTTAAGAGGAACTTCTACCCCATTGCCACCCCTCCCACCCTGTTTCCCTGTCTAGATCACACTAGGGGCTGAAGGCACGCTGGTAATGTGGGATTTCTTTTCTAAGTTTTGTTGATATTGCCTGTAACAAACAGCAGTGGCATTCATCAAAGGAGTGGGTTGAAGCTGTTTCACTTTGAAAATTGGCTGAGGCTACCATTTCTACCATCAAAGTATACCTATAAATGAGTTTAAAATATACCTGAGATCTTGGTTGACCTCCTTGGCCATATTCTAACAACTCTTCATTTCTGGACAGGTACCAGTGTCCTGTCTAGGTTTTTCTTTACCCTGGCACCATGGGAACACTCATACATAACCTAACTGTTTTCATTTCTGAAAAACAGTGCATGATTATCACCAGAGCAGCAAAAGTTAACCATGCATATCTTAAACAGGATTTGGTTTGAAATGTGATACTGACCCTATAACAAGCTATCAATCTTGTGAGCTTCTTCATTTATTATATAACTAAAGTCTGCCTCCTCCTCCTCCTCCTCCTCCTTCTTCTTCTTCTTCATGTTTATCCATTTGAGAGAGAGAGAGAGAGAGAGAGAGAAGGAATCCAGAGCAGACTCCAGGCTCTGAGTTATCAGCACAGAGCCCAATGTAGGGCTCAAACCCATGAAGTGTAAGATCATGACCTCAGCCAAAGTCAGATATTTAACCAGCTGAGCCACCCAGGCACCCCTCAAGTCAGCCTTATTCTTAATATTACGGCTCTGGTTGTGACGCTCAACCATTCTCCCCAGAGATTGTAGCTGGTCTGTTTCTTGTTTTACGCTAGAAGTCAAGACACTATTACTTGGATTTCCTTCTATAATCCAGATGACAATCCAATCCCGTGAAAATTGTGAAAATCATTGGCAAAAGCTAAATTGTATCTATCTGTCAACTGGCTATAAGCTCTTGTACGTATAAACAAAAAGTAGCATTTCTAAGAACATTATGTGACAATTCTGAGGTAGGAAATTTGACATGATCTGGAGCCATTTTAATAATGGATGTTTGATGTATTCAAACACATATTTATATGGGTCAAGATTAGCATTTGGTTAATTAATAACTTTTGCCTTATCAATCGCTTTGTCACTTAAGTGGGGGAGTTGCCACACAGCAACTTCTTTTAGTTCTGGACTGGTTATTTGTTATTTTTGTTCTTGCTGTCAGTACCCCTGTTTTAGATTTCCAAGAGATCTGAAAGATCTACCAGTTGTTAGTGCTTCCAAAGGTGGGGATTAGAGTGGGGTTCTCTTCCCTTCTCCATCCACTCCTCATAACCCATCAATTACTCCAGTTCTAGATGCCATCTCACGGTCCGGGTGATGTTCAAGGACACTTGTTTGAAGGTACTGGTAATATCAGTGCATATTTTATTTTTAAGAAAATGTTTCACATCACTGGAGAAAAAGTAGCCGGCAACAACCCTTTTAAGTTCACAGCTGCTGCCAACTTCAGTGCCATTCACGTTTAGTCTAATAATTTTCCTAGGCAAGGAGACTCTTCCGTAAGGCACCTAATAGACTGTGCAGAGAGGAGAAATTATTCTGGTTTTATGAAGTGAGCATATTTACTTATTCTTATTTTACTTAGTTATAAAAGTTATTTCTCCATCCTTCATGGGAATGTATGTTTATGAGAAATGGTACCTATTTAAGTAGCTTATAAGATGATAGAAATTTTTTCATTCCAAAGCTAAGGTTTCATATCAGATGCCTCCCCAAAATTAAGTCATTTTATGCTTGATGTATTTAAAACCTAAAACTTTATTTTAGGTAATACAAGGAGTTTTTCGAAGACGTAAGTTATTTTCAGAACAGGCAAGATTTTTATCCAAGATATGGCTCTGACAAACGAAACCACTTATATGTTTTCCCAGCTGAAGACTTACCCAATAGTATAAGTAAGCAAAACAGTGCAAGATGCTTTTTTATTTTTTGACAGATAGTTTTAAAATTTGTTCCTGACTTTTGGTTCAGTTCAGCACTTGATTATCTTCTGGCCACCATTTCTAGGAGCAAACTAAGTTCTGCTGCAATAGGAGAAAATGAACTTGGGTTTCAGATTAAACTTTGTATTTTTGAGGTTTTAGACAAATGTGTGGGTCTAAGCATGAACAGGTCATTTGTCTGCCCATCTGTAACCAGTCTCAAGAAGATCATGTGAGAAGGAATTGGAAATGATTAAATGGACTCAGTTTTGATTGGTGAGTCAGAGGTCTCAGAAGTCAAGTTCAGATCCCCAGTTGAAAGCCCTAGGCTGGCACTGAAACCTCTTAGGCCAGAACTCTGTATTGTTTATCTGCCTCTGTGAAGGGCACACTGCCCACCCTTGACTCAGCCTCAGGCGGGGAGACTAGTGTTTCTCATACGACATAATGCTAGCCCAAAATCTGAAACATGGGGAAAAAATGAATTCATGCCAGCTTGTTTGATTTGGGGAATCATTATTGAATATTTAGGATTAAGCTTAATATTGCTATTTGAATGATAACATTTTATGGATCAAAGGAGTAGATATAGTCTGTCTTAGTCTAGTGCTTGATCTGTATATAAGTGACCATTTAAAAAAACAGGATGATCTGTGATTTCTGCCACGCTCAGTGGTTTGTAACGTCCAGCAAGACATAGCCCGTGTAAATCCAACCTTGGAATATCACATACAACCACTTAAAAGAAGTGGCTGTGGAGAAGATGTTTAAGAAGCAGAGGTAGGTAGCATCTGGGTTTTACAAATGGTTTTACACAGAATGAACAGAAGCAAACCAAAAAGGCTGCTGGTGAGGCAGAGCCCAGGACATCTTCCACTGCCTGCATATGTTTGCAGCAACATAGGGCATGAACCAACTTCCGTTTGGAGAAACCTGGCCCTGGTCGCTGCCTTTGGCAGGGAAACTGCCAGACAGATTCTGCCTAGCCTGCTCCTTGGCATTGGTTTGCTGAGCAAAAGGTTTAGGCTCAGAAGAGATGACCAATGAAATGCAATAAAGTCTGTGATCCTTTGCCATGGGGCCAATACTCAGAAAAAAACAGGGCTGTCTTTCAAAGTAGGAAACTGTCTGGACACCATCTGGGACAGTTTTTGAGGTCCTTCTGCTCTCCATTCTGGCTTCTGGTTGCTGGTGGCAGCCCTACATTCTAGCTGCAGGCTGTGGAGGAACTGCCAGACACATAACTAGTTCAGACTGGGTCTGAATTCCCCCAGGAAGTACAGCACTGAGTGTGTGTGTATGTGTGTGTTAGGGGAGGGGTGGGGAGGAAGCGGTTATTACCCATCAATATGCCTGAAAGACCTAGTTCCTGGAAAAAAAAAAAAAAGGAATAAGGTAGCTTATTGTTTGGGAACTTGGAGAGAGAAATTCTCACTTTGTAGTAAAGCATTAGGCTGTGAATTACGTATGGGTGGAAAATGTGCTTTCCTGCAGCTCTATAGTGGAAGAGGTATTTAATGCAGAGGAGAACACAGATTGGCTGCATTTTTCTTATCGTTGATTAAATTTCTGTGTTGTAAATATGTCTGTGATGTTGGAAAATCAGCATTAGAAGAGTAAGTGAAAGTGAGGGAGGGAGTGCTTTCTTTGGGGCAGAGTGGTGGGAGGCAGGAAAATGAACTATTCACCTGTATCACCATCACTACCACCATCACTGCACACACACGTGCAAATATAAACACAAACATGCATCACTGTCAGAGTGGCTACCTCCTCTGCAGCACTATCAACACACTTGATTCATAGAAATCCAAAATTAGATGAACATGTCCTTCAAGCTTACACTTTAATAGTCCTCATGATTATTTATTTTATTTGCAATAAAATTCACATGTGTTGAATTCAATGAATTTTGGCAAATACAGACTCCCAAGTAACAACCATTTAAAGATATAGACCATTTCTATCACCCTGAAAAGTTTTCTAAGCTCTTTTGTAGTCAATCTCTCCACCTCACCCCAAGAACCAGACAGCCATTGATCTACTTTCAGTCCACGTAAATCAGATTTGCCTATTCTAGATTTCCATATAAACAGAATGTACCGTATGTACCTTTTCATGTCTTTTACATAGCATGATGCTTTTAACATGTTAAGATCCATGTTGCTACATAAATGAGTAGTTCATTCCTTTTTACTGTAGACTAATACCCCATTGAATGGGTATACCACAATTTATTTATCCATTCACCTCTTGATGAACATTTGTGTTGCTTTCAGTTTGGAGTTATTGTGAATGAAGCCTATATGAATATTAGTATTCTGGTGCTGTGTGGACAAGCATTTTCATTTCTTTTAGATAAATACATAATAATAATATTCGTGGGTTGTTTTCACCAATTTTACTATGTTGTTTATGTGTTTTCAGTTGCATTAATTTCTGCTCTTTATGATTTCCTTCCTTATAATTACTTTGGATTCAATTTACCCTTCATTTTCTAGCTTATAAGGTAAAAATTTTGAGAATTGAACTTGAGAATTTTCTTATTTTCTACCTCCCAAGCTTTATTGAGATATTATTGATATATAACATTGCAATTTTAAGGTATATGATGTGATGATTAGATACATGGATATATTGAAAGAATTTTCTTATTTTCTAATGTAAGCAAATAAAACTACAACTTTCCTTTTAGAGACCACTTTGACTTTACCTCACAAATGTTGATACACAGACAGTCTAGTCTATACACAGTACTGAAGGACCATAAAAATGGCCATGCAGACTGACATTCTGCAAAGTGATCTTAATAATCAATGGAAAACTTACAACCGTTCTGTGACCTTGAAGATTTTTTTGTCATGGCCTTAGAAACTCTGCTATATCTGTGTAGGAAAATGAAAAAATATTGTGGAACTAATATTTATTTAGAACACTGTAATTTAAACTCTTAGAAGCATTAAAGTGTGTATAGTGAAACACTTTGAAGATTAAAGTGTTCTCCTTCTTTGTAAAAAACTTAGAAAATGGATACAGGGTTTCAATTTGGGAAATGAAAAAAGTTCTGGAGATGGGTGGTGGTGATAGCTACACAGCAATGAGAATATACCTAATGCCACAGAACTGACTGCTTCAAAGTGTGAAATGATAAATTTTATATTATTTATATATTACCATGATTGAAAGAAAAAACAAATCGAAAGAGTTTGAACAGTGCTTGCTGCCTCGTCATTGTATAATTTATGATGAAGAGTGATCACGTTTTCTTTGGCTCTGTGAACTGTCATATTCAGAACTTGCTAACTTTGATTCAGCTCCCAACGTTTGAACTTTTGCACATTCAATGGTATGAAATATCCAAGAGTCCTTTCATGTAACATTTTTTTGCCAGTATCCTTTCCTTTGGGGCATCTTCATCCTTTTCATTATAAGTACATTCCTTATTTATGTCACTTTCACTACCTTCCTCAGACTATAAATCTAGAATCTCGCAAAAAGCAACAATACTCAGATTCCCACATTAGCTATTTCCATTTGCGTTTGATTCAAAGTATTCTTCCAACATGATCATGTTTTATTTGTTTGATGTACTTTCATCTCTGTTGGCCAGTTCCTTCTTTGGGTCATCCATTTTTGTAAAATGTCATGTGATTTATCAGTGGGAGACCAAGAAGGAAACAGCATTATTATAGGTGTGTGAACTGAGTAATAGAGGCACAGCAACAAATCACCAAAGAATTTTGGAAGAAGTGACGTGATTGGCCACTGACAATGATGAGCATCTGTTATTTGCATAGTGATTCATGGACTGATGATCTAACAATGAAGTTTATTGAATTACTTATAGTTAATATACTATGATAAATGAAATGTGGTAACTGAAATCTGAAGCATGTTGATGGGGGACTGGTATTATTTATGGGGTAACTGAAATCCATGCATATTAGAACCTGTGCAAAGTATGGATTGCTTGTACTATGTTCTTACTTTGTGATTTCTTTTGACCATGAGTTATTAAAAAATGTGTTTAATTTCCAAATATTTGGAGATTTTGCAGATATCATTTTATATTGCTTTGTATTTTAATTCCACTAGAAGAGGACATAGTCTGTATGATTTAAAGTCTTTTAAATATATTGAGATTTGTTTTATGGCCTAGCATACGGTCTATATTGACTAATGTTCCTTGTGCACTTGAAAAAGTATATGAATTCTGTTGTTATTCAATGTAACATACTATTATGTCAAGTTGGATTATGGTACCATTAAGGTTTCTAGAACGTTGATGTTTTCTATTGACTTTATCAAGTACTTAAGAGAGAAGTATTGAACTCTTCAACTGTCATTGTGGATTTGAATGTTTCAATTCTCAGTCCATCAGTTATTCTTTCACATATTTTGAAGCTCTATTGTAAAAGTACATATTTTTAGGATTGTTAATGTCTCCTTGATGATGGACCCTCTTATTCTTATCAAATGACCCTCTTGACTCCTGATAATATTTCTTTTCCTGAAGTCTATTTGTCCGACATTGAATATAGTTACTCTAGTTTTACTGTGATTAGTATTGACCTAGTATACTTTTTTTCCATCCTTTTACTTTTAATCTATGCTTGTCTTTATATTTTAGGGCATTTCCTATAGTAGCTTGTAGTGGGTCTTGCTTTCCATCCAGTCTGGCAATCTCTGCCTTTCAATTGGAGTGTACATAAATCTAAAATGTAGAATCCAAATGCAAAATAGAGACTCTTTATATTTAGTATAAGTATTGATACCCTTGTTGCATTTATATTTTCCTTTAAATATATGAACATATTTAAGTCATTGTTATAAAATTCTTATATGCTAATTTTGTTATCTGTGAGGACTCTTTCTAGTGACTGATTTTCCTCCTGGCATTAGGTGTTGTTGCTTTATTCTGCATATCTAATGACTTTTCATTGAATGCTACACGTTATGAATGTTGTGCTGCTGAGTGTTTAGATTTTGTTGTCTTCCTTTAAAGAATCTTGAATATTATTTTTTTTTATTTTAATGTTTATTTATTTTTGAGAGAGAGAGACACACACACAGAGTGTGAGCAGGGGAGGGACAGAGAGAAGGAGACACAGAATCCGAAGCAGGCCGCAGCCTCTGAGCTGTCAGTACAGAGCCCGACGCGGGGCTCAAACTCACGAACTGTGAGATCATGACCTGAGCTGGAGTAGGACGCTTAACTGTATGAGTCACTCAGGCGCCCCAGAATGTTGAGTATTATTTAGTAGAAAATTAAGTTACTCATCATCAACTTGATTTCAGAGATTTATCTTTGTGTTTTGTTAGAAAGGATATAAAATAGTTTTTAATCTAGAGACAATTTAGCCTTACTCCCAAGACATGACAACTCTGAATGCACTGGGTATTCAGTGAGGCCTCTTTACCCCCGCTGGTAAGAACTCAACTTTCTACCAGATCTGTAGTAGCTCAGGAAATTGTTCAGTTTGTAGCTTTCAGGCAGTTGTGCTAATAGCAGTCCAATCCACCCTGCATAGATTAGTATTCAGACAAGGGGTATTCAGTAGTAGTCAGGCTTAAGGGCATCCTTCAAGCTCTTATTTAACCTCTTCCTCTCTGGAGCTTTGACAGATATCTTAGTCTTCCCAATCTCCTACATCTGTCTCCTCTGTTCAGAGAGACTACTGCCTAAATTCCCTCTTCCTGTGGTTTGGAAATTGCTTCCATGCAAAAATCTGGAATAATCAGAAGGTCACATTGTTTGTTTCTTTTCTTTCAATGGCATCTAATATTTATAGGATAAAGTTCTAGCTCCTTTACATAGTGACATCTTAAGTAGATTTATTTTTCCTTCCCAGTATTTCAGACTTTTTCTTCAGTAGCCTTTATATTATTGAAGACCTAGCCCCAGGAAGAAGAGAACGTAAAAGCTGGAATAAGATAAATATATAAATAAAAATAAATAAAAACTTTGCTCAGCATTGAGTTTAGATGCTAAACTTGATTAAAAGACAATGGTCTTAGAAATCAGGCTTTCAAGAGACAGAGTTTTCTGAGAAATCCCACAGTTTGATTTCTACTTGTTAAGAAACCAAAGTTAGGGGGTTTACTACAAAGTAGTTCATAGATCTGGGGAAAATGTCGGATAAGTTTTTCTTCTCCTCACAGTAGAAGAAAAATCCTAATGAGGTTGGGTCGAAGGATAATGGGGAAAAGGTCAGGAAAGAGGAGAATCCTCTGGCTTCTGCATCAGGGTCAGAATCTGGGGTGGTAGTGGAGGTAAGGGAATGTAGACAGTTGTGAGGGAACATGAGAATGTTCTAGAACCCTGTTTTCCTAGGGATAGCTAGAGAGACTGCAGACCTTCCAGAGAAGCAGGTAGTGGGGCTGAGGTTCTACCTACATAACTGGATGACTGAGAGAAGAGCTGAGGAAAGTGGACCTCATAACAGCCTCCCTGAGATCTACCCATTTGGGCAAAGTCAGAGAGCAGTACCCAGGTTCCAAGGTAGAAGAGTGTGATGTCACTGAAAATGTTGGCTGCTGGAGTCTGATAATGCCCAAGAGGTCAGACTCCAATACCTTCATAGATCTTAGCACCCTGCGAGCATGGCACAGCAGCAAAAGCTACCAGTAAAGAGGTTTACATCTGGAGAGGATGCAGGTAAGTCTACAGTGCATAGGGGACAGGAGATTCACCTTTCTTAATACAGGACAATATATGATCCGTGTCCCTCCCCCGGAAAGTTAGAAAAGAGTAAGTGAAGAGGGATGTGGAGAAAAATCTCTAAGTCATCAGGTACTTACTCTTAAGAGGATTATGTTTGAGCTGGAGAGTGACTGAGGTAAAATATGTGAATTTGGATGAAAAAAAACTTGCATTGAGCTGAGAAATGTAGAAAAGGAAAGACTCTTCCTCCACCCTCTTAGATTTGTATCTGTTCTTGCAAATTAAACTAACAAAAAACACCAAGAGAAGAAAAGTATGCAAATTTTATGTAGCATAGGAGTCTTTACAGAAGACAAATAAAGACCCAGAGAAATAATTAGGCCCCTGGGAACTTACATATCATTTTAACAAAGAACAGTAAACAGTGTGGAGATGGGACAAAGCAAAGGAAAGAAGGTTTAAGCTTCTAGGGGTAGTAAATTGTGAGAAAGTGACTAAGAAGTATCCAAGGGGAACTAATAGAAAATAAGGGTTATTTTAGTTAGGTTTTTTTGTACAGACTCACGTTGGCATGGACTCTCCATCTCCAGTCATGAGAATATTCTCCTTTTCCTGATACAGCAAGAGTACCTTTTTGCTGGAAAATTATACTTGGATTTTAGCCCGGTGAGGGGAGGTCAGAGAGTCCTTCCTGCTTCTGCTGTTTCTAAATTGCCTTCAGCTCAAAATAATCAACATGACAAAGTGGGATATTTTGGGGTATTCTGATCCCCTTCAAGTACATTGAATAGTATGAAACAAAGTCTCTGCTTCAATTAGAATGTGAGATTTATGGCAGCATTGAGTCAATTTCAGAAACCAGTTATGTTTTTGCACATATCCGTATTGTAACTGCTCACTTTTACCTATTAAAAGGTCAAAAATAAAACAAGCAAAGCACTCTTTGTGATGTAGTTCCTCTTACCACCTGTACTTTATTCTGCAGTATCACTAAACTGCTATATACCACCGTCTTTTGCTGATGTGTGTCACCACTCTGTGATCCGGGTCTAACTCCAGCAGCAGTTAGTTCTTCAATGGCTGGAAACAAATCTCATTCACCCTTGCGTTCCCAGAACCTAGCACAATGTGTCAGGTGATAGGTCTTAATCAACATGGCATGGATGTATGGATTAAAAACATCCCAACACTCGTAGACAAACTACAGTGAGAAAAAGCAAGAGACTGCTGTGTGATTGAAAAACACCTCAATACCTTCCTCTGGAAATGAGTCCTAGGACCTGACATTCTTCCACCAGAGACTGCACTGAGCTACAGTGCAAACTCCTTACTAATTGTTAGGTGTGATAGCACCTTATCACAAATAAGTTCAGCTGAGTAGGGGTGGAGAACAGGGCTCTACAAAAAGGAAATAACTTACAGGGATCTCTATGGGGCACTGAAGGGAAGGCAGGTTCCCTGGAGCAGCCAAGGTAAGACTTTTTTTTTTTTAATGTTTTATTTATTTCTAGGAGAGAGAGAGAGAGAGAGAGACAGCGTGAGCAGGGGAGGGTCAGAGAGAGAGGGAGATACAGACTCTGAANATCTGCACAGTCCCCCCACTTAAGAGGGGGGGTCCCCCCCATCTTGCTTTAATCCTTTGCTGTTGCCATCTTGAAATACTTAATAATTTTTTAACAAAGGACACTGTAGTTTCATTTTGCATTGGACCCCCTAAATTACGTATCTGGTCCTGGTTGAGGGATGCCAAATGGAAGGAAAGGGTACAGAGAGAGAAGATGAGAAGAGCCACAAGAAGAGTTATTCTACCTTCATGGCCCTGAGGTCAAGCTATAAGCCAGTGGGATGGCCAGGTGGGCTGAAGAGAAACTTGAGTGGCCACCCTCCAGTGCTTCATGTATCTCATACTTACAGGTGGGCTTCTGAGCCATCTGATCCCATGGGACTCTTTCATCTGCTTCGTTTAGTCCTGGGTTTACAGCCTCTTTTTCTGTGGTGACACTTCAGTAACACCTTCTGGGTTGTATCACTGATGGCTCAGGCTTCCTTCCTTTGAAGAACACCTAAGAGTTGGATGTTCTTTGTTAATGTCATTATCAGTGACCTTAGTGACACTTGAGGAGGTAGCCAGCCACAAAGACTGTAAAGACTGTACTGTACATAAAGAAACAGTGGCAGGCGAGGGGCTGGAGATCATATAATAAATTAATCATTACATTGGGCATCTTTTTTTTTTTTAATAATCAGTGGTTATAGCCTGCTGAGAAAACAGTCACAATCATTACTATCATATCTGAGAACCTGTAAAATACCCTCCTGATTGACACACTATGATTAGGAGTATGCCCCAATCCCTTTAGCATAATTTGAAACAAAAGATGACAATCTGATTTATCTAATGCATTTCCTCAGTGAATTCATCATTAGTATTGTCATCTTCCTTTCCAGATAAGAGTTCTTCACGTACAACTAGCCAAACATTTATGTCTCTACATGTATTTCTATTTGTCTTTAGTACAAACTGGACCAAAACCTGATTGAATGCTGTGTTTCTCATCTATAACTAGAATAAAACTAGAAAATGACAAGCATTACACGAAGGAAAGTCCCCTCTTTGTCATTTTTATGAACATCTTTATAAGCTGTTAATATATTTGGCTCTGTGCTAGACTTAAAGCAAATCTGAAGATAATCCTTGTCCTCGGGGAAGTAATATTATATCTACAACACACAGGAGAACACACACAAATACCGCCTTGCTGCTGAAGGGCAACTGTCAACTGCAGATAAAGAATACCCAGGAGTGATGTTACAGAAATCTATTATGCTAACATCCTACACTGAAGATCAAATGAGGTTTTAATTTAAATCTGAAGGAGAAGGACAGGGACTGCGATTTTGCTAATCCTCAAATTATGTAGGAAGACCGTTTCTGAGTGAAATAAGTGAGAACACAGCACTGATGGCAGAAGGGTACTCCTATTCATTGTTTACATACTGCTTTGTGCTGTGTCCTTGCAAACAGTCTCCAATTTAGTCTACACTAAACAATTCACATCACTGGCACTGGGCTGGTATCTGTTTAATGCTGAAGAATACAAATTAAATCCTGCGCCCTCAAATAGAAATGTCATTTGGGTTATTTTATTTTATTTTTCATTTATTTATTTTATTTTAGAAAGAGAGAGCATGAGTAGGGGAGAGAGGCAGAAGGAGAGAGAGAGTGACAAAGAATCTTAAGCAAGTGCGTTGCCCAGTGCAGAGCCCAACACAGGGCTTGATCCCATGACCTGAGCAAAAATCAAGAGTCTGAATCTCAATGGACTGGGCCACTCAGGAGACTCTGGGCTCTTTTAGTTCTATAGAAATCATTAAGTAAATGTCTTCTTTTATCAGCCTTCTCCAGTCACCATGCCTCCCCCCCCACACACACACCTACTTACTCCTAGGGTCCCTCTCTTTAGATGGAGAGGGAGGAGAAAGCAGCTGCAGGGTTGATCTCCTTATTCTGGCTGGACTTGGTTCTTCATTGTCCAAAAAGGTAACCAGAAACATCAATGCTTAAAAGCTATTTTATCCTGAAGCACCCGAGGCTCAGTTGGTTAAGCGTCCAACTTCAACCCAGGTCATGATCTCATGGTTTGTGGGTTCAAGCCCCGCATCAGGCTCTGTGCTGACACTTAGTTCAGAGCCTGGAGTCTGCTTCAGATTCTGTGTCTCCCTCTACCTCTGACCCTCCCCTGCTCTCTCTCTCTCTCTCTCTCTCTTTCTTTCTCAGAAATACATAAAAACATTAAAAAAATTTACAAAAAAAAAAGCTATTTTATCCATTCTCTCCCATCCCAATAGAATGGTCTTTTAGTTTTGGCTTAAACAGTACGGTAAAAGATACTCACCATTTCCTGGAATAGCCTATTCAACTTTTGAAATAAACATTTTAAGAGAGTTATTCCATATTTTGAATTAAATATTTGTCTCTCTTTAATTCTTATACACTGGCTTTCAACTTCTGGAGGGCATTCTATCTCCTTTATCTCTCTCTCTTTTAATGTTTATTTGTTTATTTTGAGAGAGACAGAGACAGAGACAGAGAATCTAAGCAACCTCTGCACTGTCAGTGCAGAGCATGACATGAGGCTCAATATCACAAACTATGAGATCATGACCTGAGCCAAAAAAAAAAAGAGTCAGCCAACTGAGCCACCTAGGTGCCCCTCTGCTTTATATGTCTAGCCCTGAGCACTGACCTGACAAAACCAATGTTTGTGGAACAATGGAAAGCTGGAGAAGGTCCAGGTTATGAATAAGCTGGGAAGTTGGGATGCTGTACCAGTCATAGAGATGGTGCTTAGAACAAGAGATGCAGATTCTGGGGGGAGGGCAAAGAGTTTGGGTTTGGTAATATTGGTAATCCCAGTTATAAATCACAAACTAGAACAATCCAGGAGGCAATCAGGAGTTGAGAAGAAAGGGATAGAAACTAAGGAACAGATTAAATCATGCATGACAAGTATATAGTGATAGAAGAAAAAAAGAGAATTTTAGTCCAACTGCAGTCATGTTAATAGGTTAAAAATAAGTTAACAAGATTTTGACATTATATTAGTTAATGAGATAAAGGATATATAATAAGATAAAGCATAGTATTATGCTAGGAAATCAGTGAGAAAGAGCTGAAATATAAAATCTGCATGACTGATGTGGAAATAAAATAAGAACCTAAGTGGGAGAAAAAGTCGGTGTTACCAGCAATTGGCCTGAACCTGAGACCTGGCTGCGTGATGGACATTAGCAGGTTATGAGGTGATGAGAGTTACATCCTCATATTTCACAGATGATTATAGTTTGCTTGGAGAGAAAGAGAGAGAAAGCTGCTAAGTTGGGACTTCTTTGACTCTTGCACTTTATTGCTTCCCTGAGATGTCATGCTATATTCCGGGAACAGGAGACAGAACTCCCTGGAAAGGTATCAGTTGATAGGATTTAGGAAACATCTACTGATTTGCAATAAGCCTGGCCCAGTGCTGGCCTGGTATGAACAACTGGAAGACTGGGTGGATGGATAGATAGTATCGATCCTTTTATGGATGCCTTTTAAGGCTTTTAAGATTGTCAAGAATGAAAATACAGATCTAATGATCATTTCCATCACTCAGGTAGCCCTTTGGCCTGAGCCACAAGATCTTTAGTAGGCATCCTGGGGAAAGGGGCTCCAAATAAAATCTCAAGGACAGTTCTCCAAGATGATGCAAGCCTATAGAGCATGGCTTTGCATCTTTTCACGTAAATAAGGCTGGCACTCAAGTTGGGGAGAAGTGTTTTTCTCATTTTATCGAAGTTCAGACCCTGGCAACCCTGGCTCAGCATTCCCTGCACACAAACACTGAAGGTTCTTAGAGACTATGGCTCAGTTTGTTACTTTTACTTCTACAGAGCATTGATGAGGGACAAATCAGAGGGACATTAGTGGCATTAGTGGTGGTAGTGTCTCTGGAAGGTGACTTCACAGAGTTGCAAAGTGTACACATTACTTCCAAAATATGCAAGGAACACTTAACTTCAATTTCTATAACTGATCTGAACTTTCGCAAGAGTCCCCACTCCTTGGTGGTAGATTCCAGGAAAAAATGTGAAAGTCTTTGAAAAGGGAAAAAAAGATAAGTGTTCTATTTAGTAAACTCTTCTGGGTTACATCTGCCTTTCATTGACTTCGAGCTATTTTACAACTCCGGTAAATTGTAGAACACTGATGACAATGCTTATGTTTCTTGCAATTTGTGTCTGGTGGAGATAATTGCCCTGTAGATATTGACTAATTTTCGTTATTCATTTCATTTGGTATTCATTCATATTCATCAGTCTTCCTGATGGCCTGTTCTTGTGTGTGTGAATTCTCCTTTAAATCAGCTGTAAAATCTTACCAGTTTCCTCATAACTTGAGTTAATAAGATCTTTAACACGGGAGAGTCATGGTTTTGTCTTTTAAAAATAATTTTTTAGCATAAGGGAAAACTGACTTTAAGCTTGACATTTTATGACATTGCTATTTCTTCTGGTTTAGGATGGTTTAGGCAGCTGCTCAGTCTTTTCTTACATCATGTTCCACCTATTCCTCCTTGCCATCTTGATAGCACAGCATCTTGACGTGAGGGGGATGAGGCACATATGACTTGGTGGTGGTGGAGAGACAAGATCTGAGGGCCACATGGTGTCTCTGTGGCCATTTGACCATCATCTTAGCATCTCTCACAGGAGACTGTGGACCCAGGCATATACTATGTCTTCATCCTTACCAAAGGTCTTTGTGTCCCTCTAGATGGCACATGGAAACTTCTAGTTGCAGTGCATGTTTGGGTGGTCCATGAGAAACCTGGAGTGGTGTCCTTTGCCAGTGCTGTGCTGTGGTTCCTTCTCCATGCTGACATGACTATATCCCAGACCTAGAATGATCTCAGTCTTTTCTATTCTCATATGGGTGTTTCTGCCATTAAGGCGTTGACTTCTAAGTCTGAACCTTCTGCCCTTTCTCTGTCTCTCTTCTCCTTCCCATCATCCACCAAGACCTAATGAACAGGCATTCTACTTCCTCTCGCTGTCTGATGGACCCTTCCCCCACACTGTGCCCTCTGAAGTGTCACTCACTCTCTCCTTCTTCCCCTGGACTGTCATGGCAGAATGGTCATTGTATGCATGACATATGGAGAAAGGGAAGGAAAAACCCATTGATGTAATAGCTTCAAAACAGCATCACACTTGTATAGGATGTTGGGGTTCTCAAAAGTAGAAATCACTGGAAAACAGAGCCAGGAGAAGAGAGAAATTGGGGAACCCAGAAAATAGGTGAGAAGGTTGCTTGAACAAGGACCGCTAAAGCACTCTCTGGGGCACCACCTGTGAGCTTATAAATACATTGGCATGAGAGGCAATCATTCTGAACCATCCTCAAAAAAGTATTACTTTTATTTTGGGACTTCATGCTTCTATAAACCCATAGTGGCCCCCTAGGGATAACTGCATTTAAAAAAATCTGCTTTCAAACCACAGGCTTAATAATAGGTTTAGGAAGTTTGCCAAGAGTAAACATTAGCTCAGTCTTCTGTATAACTCAGTTTCTACCTTCTCTACATTTAAAAAGAGAAAATCGCATTTTAATATTTCAACTTTTTTCACCTTTCCTATTGCCCCGACACCAAAGAAATGTGAAAGAATAATTTTGATATTATATGGATTCTCAAAAGGCAAATTATATTCTCAAGAAGTATGAATTTCCATGAATTTTTGACCACTCAGATGAAGTATGAATTTAAATGCAATGAGTTGAGAAGGCTCTAAGGTTTATGGAGGGTATCTTTTTCTTTTCCTCTCAAGTGAGGCAGACATTGTGGCTAAGGGACAGGAGTTTCTGGCTGTGGCTAGTAGTTATGACAGTACATCCCCAGACAATTCTGTCCACCTGTGCATGCTAAGCAGCCCCTTATAGAATTTGACAGCAAAAAAAAAAAAAAAAAATAGGCTATGACAATGGAAATACATAATTAAGACAGTAAGTGATTCTTCAGTGTAGCATAATCAGTATTAACCTAGATATAATTTCCTATGAATTGTGTGACCTTATAAAATAACCTTTTACACACACACATACACACTTAGTCATCCTGGAAATAAGTAGTGCTTGGCTCTCTCTTCATGTAGAATATACATGTGGAACTCATTCTCAGAGGAAGTCAGTGGCTAATGGTTCATACATTTTTTTTTTTTAATGGTTCTTACCATTAATGATAGAGAGAGACACAAAAGTACTAGTTCCTCAGTAGCTCACACTATACCAGAAAGCTCAGTCCTGGTTTATAAAATATATATGAATTTACTGACTATATCCACATATGTTCATACATATAACATATGCACATATCTCTCCATAGAAAATCATTAATTCAGAAATCTTTCTTATTTTAAATCATGGACTATCTGTCATCATCCTCTCTAACATTTATGAGGATCCATTCTCTGAGCCAAAGATGGAAAGGAGGGAGACCCGTGATCCAGGAGAATGTATTCTAGTTGGACATTGGCTTATTCTCCTGGAATTTGGGCCAGTACATATTTTTAAAAATGCTTACTTATTTTTGAGAGTGAGAGACAGAGTGCGAGCAGGGGAAGGGCAGAGAGAGAGAGAGAGGGAGACACAGAATCCAAAAACAGGCTCCAGGTTCTTAGCTGTTAGTACAGAGCCCAATGTAGGACTTGAACTCATGAGTCGTGAGATCATGAACTGAGCCTCAGTCGGATGCTTACCCAACTGCGCCTCCCAGGCACCCCTGGGCCAATGCATATTATAGTTCTTTGACCTCAGGTCTCTTGATCCGCTGCTCCAAATACAAAATAACCTCAGCCCAAAGGCACTGGGTGAGCTATGTCTTCTCGAAGCTACGTTGGGATTGCTGATGTTTTGCAGTCATCATAAATTGCTTTTCTTTTTGAGGCACACTGTAAATTCTATTGATGTGCACTCAGTCTTCATAGCTCACTGCTTTGTATACCAGGGAACGCAGACCCCAGTTGTCTCTTCCTCATAGAGCGATGTCTTTAGAACTTGCCAAATTTAAGAAACACTAAATTTGAACTCACATGAGAACTCTAAATGTCACGGTCCTTATTTTCACAAACACTGAACTTGCTTCAAGGTCATCTTCAACGAAACTCCATGGATACCCACTGGTAGCAGTGATACTGGTGTTGGTGATCGTGACAACTGTTGGTAAGCGGTCGTGAGACCAGTGTCCACTGTGGTTTAACACCCTTCCTTAGACAGCGTCATGCTGAATCCACAGGAGATGTAGAAGCGAACAGGTGAGAGAAGCCCCGGATTTGGACACATTATGCTCCCGACCTTTGGGACCCACACCACCACAGGTGTAGGGAGCATCCGGTTCCTGACAATAGTTCAGAACTAGAGTTGTCTTGGATGAGTTTTCTCAGTCCTAGGTGTTATAACTGAAACCCTGCACATTGGACTGACACTAAGAGAAAAACAAAGTTTATTGATGTGTGCGTGGCGTATACATGTGGGAACACTGGGGTGGTTACAACTGGGGCTTCTCTAGCATCTTAATAAAGAACAATAACTTTTTTTAAAATTATTTTTTAATGTTTTATTTATTTCTGAGAGAGAGAGAGAGAGAGAGAGAGACAGCGTGAGCAGGGGAGGGTCAGAGAGAGAGGGAGACACAGAATCTGAAGCAGGCTCCAGGCTCTGAGCTAGCTGTCAGCACAGAGCCTGATGTGGGGCTCGAACCCACGAACCGTGAGATCATGACCTGAGCCGAAGTCGGACGCTTAACCGACTAAGCCACCCAGGCACCCCAAGAACAATAACTTTGTAGAGAAGAGACAGGATGTGGGAAAAGGGGTTCAGTCTTTTAGGGGTGGCCAACTGTGAGGTACATGTTGTCTTGTGCCCGCTCCTTCCCAGCAGCCTTCAGCTCAAAATAATCCTGATGTCAACGTGGTAGATTTGGGGACGGCGTATTCTGATCTCCTGTACCACTGAGGAGAAGGCGAGCAGCGTGAAGACAGTTCTATTTTGCCCTGATGTTCACATGAGAAGTGCAAACTCCAGCGTGAAAAGGAAAAGAAGGCGTTGCCCTGAAGAATTCCGCTCTTACGGTGAGAGGCCGCACAGACAGCATGACGCTGACTAGGATTCACTGAGTGTTTGCCACTTGCCAGGGCCTGTACCCAGGACTTTATACACATGAGATCACTTAATCCTCACAATAACCCTTGAAGGCGATACTGTTCTTGGCTTCTTTTTTTTTTTTTTTTTTTTTTTTTTTTTTGGATGAGCCCCTGGAGCTGTAAATGAGTTAACTTGTCCAGGGTCCAGCATTAGGGATGGTGCCAGGGTTAGAAACCTGAAGGTCCCTGCATTAAAGCCCAGGCAGTTAATGCTCCCAGCGCACTGTGTCACGGGCACTACTACGGCCCCTTTGTGGGCACCAGCCCACAGGCCAGACTTGCAGGACTGTGGCCAGCCCCGTGCAGGGAGCACTGCGGAGCCCGGGTTTGAACTCGGGCGTGCCAGACTCCAGAACCTGCTGCCTTCCGGTCAGCTCGGCACTGCTCCTCCGCGAGAGGCTCCCACCCTTCTTGCAGTGATGCTCTTCAGGACATGGACGTGGCAGCCACCCTAAGCATAATACTACCCCCTTCCTGCTCTCAGCTTAGGAAATTGATGATGTGTTTGCTCTGGGACATTCTCCTTTGCCACCCCTCCCCCCGCCGTCCTCTATACACAACCTGTACTTGCTTGTTTCCATCTTAACATCCTTCACACTGAGCTCATGACTTCGCCCCTACTGAGTCTTACGTTCCAGGCACCTGGCACGGCCTGGCACAGAGTGTGCACAGAGGATGCCGCTGGTGACCGAGGAAGGGATGACAGCGGATCATGTATTGCCCTCCCAGATATCTGCAGGGGTCATAAATGTGATGAACTAGAGGAGGGACTGAGGGTGATATGTCGAGGGAGAACCTTGGACCCTGGGGCATGTCTGATCGTCTCCTGCCTCAGAGAGGAGCTCTCTAGAAAAGCAGTCAGGAAGCCTCATTGTAGGGGCCTGAGGCTGGTGCACCTGAGCAAACAGAAAGGGTCTAATAGATGTTCTGGGTCCCCAGAGCGACTGTGCTGCAGCAACTCCCTGGGCCGAGTGGGGATGGCACTCTCCTGCTCTCTGGCTTCCCCACCACCTCGGACCCTCCTCCTTTGGTAGAAAGAGCAGAATATTAGGAGCCCAGAAAGACACCTACCCACACACCCCTGGCTCGCCGTGGGATTTCAGAAGTCGCTTTGTGCTTCCCTGAGCGTTCATTTTGTCACCTCTAAAATGGAAATTATCATATACAGCCTGACTGCCCCATCAGATTATATAGATCAGAAGAGGCTGTAAAAATGAAAGTCCTTTGTAAACCAAAGCACTCTGCTTGTCTGAGGTATCATCTTCATCTGCACACTCAGTCTTCCCAGGGTGGTTTATGTGCAGAGATCCCTTTGATACATCTCGGGAAATTCCTGGCAGTCCTGACACTCAGGTGTAGTTCACTTGTCCCTGGGTTTGAAGACACACTAGGAGACTCTCTGTACAAACGCTCTTAGAAAATCCATCTCTCTGAGGCTTCCATTTCTTGGCATCTGTAAAATGAATGTATGATGGTACCTTTAGGCCTGTAAGTAAAAACCACATCCCTCTTATCTCTGTTCTGAGAAGGAGGTCAAGTTACAAGTCCTGTGAGAAGGGAACTTCTTGGTTCCTGTTCTTGCTGAGGCGTAAACTGCTAAACCACCCCCAGAGGTACATGATGGGGCTAACCAGGGGGTCGCCTCAATAAGACACATGCAAAAGGCAGGTGGCTCCATTGCTGTTCAGTGATTTGGGGGCAGAAAAGGCAGTTCCTTTATGATAGTGCAGGGTGAAGGGGCATCCGGGAGGCTAGAGAAGGGGCTGGAAGCCAGAGAGAGGATGAGGGCATGAAGCCGGAGAGGAGCCGTGGTGGTGTCGTGGGCGGGTCTGGGCCGGGGTCCTGAGAGCGCTAAGTGGTTGGAAAGGAAGTATGGCTGCTTGGGCTCTGTTTGTCCCTTTTTACTCCTGTTGCCCATTAGTAAGGACTTCCTCTCACTGCTTTTTCTGCCTTTAGGTGTCATGTTTTTAACCGTATACAAATTGTTATATTTTTGCTAGTGGGATGAGAGGCAGACAAAAGCATCCTTGCTCTAAATGGAGGCTCTTCTGCGAAGAATGCTCATGCTGCATGTTACCCGCTGCGGGTTCTCTGGGGGGACAGGTGGTTGGAAGGGTACTAACCTGGCCAGAAAGCACAAGCCTCACCAGCTCTGTGCTTGACAGGTGCTTTGTTATCTGTCTGCCTCCCCGGGAACCTGAGATTACACTGTGTCTGGTTCATTATTTCTCCTTGGTCCAGTACAAGACCCTAGGCTGGGATGAGGTCTCTGACCCAAAGCCCATCCAAAGATGTAGAAGAGAAAGAAAGGGGGAAAATGCTAATATTTCAGTATTAGGAGGGGTTTGGCAAGTTCTAAACCAACAACTGATTTTTTTTTTTTTCACAAAAGGAGATGGAGTTTCAGAGAAAGAACTGTCACGTAAGGTTGAACAGGTTGCTCACTGCTCAGTTCTAGGGGATACCAGTTGCACTACTGTCATTAGAGTCTCCCCCCACCCACTGGGGTAGAACAGTGTCCTGAGGAATGGATGCCTTTGCCTGGTGTGCCTGGGGATACTGTGGGGACTAGCAGCTGTGTTGCTCTGGGTGGGGGGGGAATCAGCTTATTCAAGTATTAAGCAGAAGGGAAACATTCCCTACACACTACTGTTCTTCTTAGCTGGTTGAGGTCATTCAGACTATGCTTTAGCAACATTTACTGAGAATTTTCTATATAGGTACCATTATCATCCCCATTTCATACCTGGGGAAAATGAGATGCAAACAGACCAAGCAATTTTCTAAAGGTGACACAGCTAGTAATGGCAGAGCCCTAATTTGAACCTAGGTAGCCTGACTTGAATGCCTACAGGCTTAATCGCCTCAGTTATCAAGACTGTACCTTCATCTAAGAAAGGGCATCATTATCAAATTTGTTTCCATATAACACCCAGTGCTCATCCCCACAGAAGTCCTCCTCCATGGAAACCAACTTGACAATAAACTATTTTTAAAAAAAGAACATAATATAATTCTTCCAGATGAAATTAAACTTCTCCTGGAACAAAAATAAATGAATGAATGAATGAATGAATGAATGAATTTTTGACTTTGGCATTATTAACCCAGAGGAACCTCTGGTGGAATAAGGGGGTGGGGTGTGGAATGTGGATAATAACCCATGACTCCCTCATTATTCTAAGGTGTCCAGCAAAGAGAATAACATAAGGAGGCCTGTAGGACGGTACCCCTTACCCTCACTCCCTAACTTCTAACTCCAGACTTGGTCTCGCTCTGCATGTTTTGTAAGTATGGCCATAGCATCAGTGAATATAGAGGTTTTCCCATTATCCTCAGTTTTCTTATAATGCTGGACATAATAGTTCCATATAAACAGCTATTTAGTTTACAAAGTGCTTTCACAGTGATTTCCACATTTGAACTTGCACAACAACCTCGGTAAGGAGAGCATTATTATTCCACATTACAAACAGGAAACTGAAGCTCAAAATTTCCAGGGGGACAGAGGTCCGCATTGTTCTCAATCCGGGTGATCTGGCTCTAGATAATTCTATGTTCTTTATCCTGTATCCTATAAGGATATGTATACTGATGCGTATGTGTATACCCTACTATATGAGAGTTCTAACTTTTATTTTGACTGAAAACCATGGTTTTGAAGAGCACTCTGCCAAACACAAGTGAGGATCCCTGTGTCATGTTTCCCGGGGTAACGCAGGTCCGGTCTGTGGGGATTTGTTGGTGACACTGGCTTTGGGATGACTTGATATTGTTGCTGTCAGGACCCATTGGGAAATGAAATTTCCCATTCTACCTATTCATTGATCTTATGTGCTTATAGGATCATTTCCCAAAATTGCAAGACGCATTAGTTTCTATCCCTGGTGGGACCTTTGTGAAATTTCCCCATTTTCTCTCCAGGCGTTTCAAGTTAGTCACTACCCTTTGTATTGACTTTTGTGATTTCATATACATTGTTCTCAAGAGCACTAAAAGAAATTTCCACAGAGGAAGCCTGCAGCCAGACGGCAAAAGCCTGCAATGCCCAGGCACGCGAGTGACTAAGCAGTCAAGGTGTGTTTAAAATATAATCCTCAACCGGGAACTTGAAACTCCCCGGAGACTTGCGAATCTCTGCTATTTCTGTACACCCCTCCAACTTGCTATGGTCATTTGCATTAAGGAGCTGGAAGGCTTAATATTAGAAAGCACACGTATTATTAAAAGTAAAAAAACAAATTTTGTTACTTTCCAGTTAGAAGTGTCTTGATGATTAACTGATCTCCCCCCCCACCCCCCTGAATTTTATGGAATGCTCTAGGCTGCCTACTTTCTGTCTCACATCCATCCACACACTCTTGAGGAAGTAAAAACAACCAACCAACCAAACATGCCATGTACTCCTTTCATAACTTCATTTCTTCTCCCAGAATTAATTGGATTGGGGCCCATTGGTATTCCAGTAGATGTCGTCCAGGGAAACTTCCAGAGAATTCAGTAAATGCTTTAGTTAGTAAAAAAAAAAAAAAAAAAAAAAAAAAAAAAAAAAAAAAAAAATATGT
>NW_027532015.1:13652653-13733017 GCF_008692635.1 Crocuta crocuta
AAAATACACGAATTCGGCATTAGGTGTTTTTCTGTTTGAAGTGATTTGTACATTATCTAATCATCATAAAAGAACATATTTCTTCTCTGACAAGGATGTCCCTTAGTGACCCAGAGCAAATCACTTAAGGTATCTTCCTCCAACTTCCTCTGCAAAAAAAAAAAGAAAGAAAAGAAAAAAAAAGGGTGCCTGGCGTGTTGCATTGATTATGTGATAAGGGAAGTGACTGAGTTCTTATGTATAACATATCCTGAATCTCAAAAGCCATATCCGTGCAACAACGTACTTAGTAATACTCTGTAGCATTTGGTATAACCTATCGAATTAATGACCTTGAGTTACTATGACTCATCCCTGCATTGTTTGCAACAAAGTCATTCTCAAAAATGAAAGTAACATGAAATAAAGCTTTGGCCCAACATTTTGACCACATAGCAAACTGAAAGAGGACTAAAGGAAAAATCTTCAGTGGTGGATGTGGTTTCAGTAGACACAAAATAACCAAAAGGGTAATCGGCAGGGAAGACACTCGAAGTACCTGTGAACCTCCACTTCCCCCGGAGAGCCCCACTTTGCCCAACTTGTGCAAGTTCTATGAGGTGGACCAGCTCTCTGCTCAGGCACGCAGAAAACCTTGAGGAGGCATGGGTGGGAAATCTTGGGAGGAAAAGAAGTGCCAGGAAGGGAAATGATTTTAGGAATCGACTATGCTGAGGACAGGAGCTGATGCCTCAGGGCAAAATCGTTGTGTTTTGTTTTGTTTTCTTCAGAACTTGATGAACTGCAGGCAATCCCTGAACTCAGTCGCGTGCCCCCTGGGACCGAATATACTGTACACATGCATCTCAGCAAATATCCTTCGGAAAGGAGATTTAAAACCCAGAACACAGCATGGTAAGTGAAAATAAACAAAACACAGTGTTCTGTAGCAGCCCTGTGACCCGCTGGTAAAGGAACCAAAACCCACAAGCACAAGACACGAGTCCTTATGAGGCAAACAGCAGTTGGTGACTTCAGAGGCTGTAAGTGTAGCCGGAGCTGGCCCGCTGCCCACTGCCCACTGCTGTGAGTGACCCACGTGCTCCGCGCCGGCTCCCGCTTCCCTAGCTCTCATCATGAATGGGGAAAGCAGGTGGGTGTGCACATATGTTTGCTTTGTGTATGAATTCCAATTTCTTCCTCATGTTTTACGTCAGTAATGAGGAATAGTCTAGGAAGGGTTCCTGAAACACCCCCTCCACACACACACACACACACACACACACACACACACACAGAGTAAATAAAGAGAGACACCAAGTATAAAATGTTATACTTGTTAAAATCCAAGAGACTTTTGGGGCGCCTGGGTGGCTTAGTCGGTTAAGCGTCCGACTTTCGCTTGGGTCATGATCTCATGGTTCGTGGGTTTGAGCCCCGCGTCGGGCTCTGTGCTGACTGCCAGCTCAGAGCCTGGAGCCTGGTTCAGTCTGTGACTCCCTCTCTCTCTGACCCTCCCCTGCTCACACTGTCTCTGTCTCTCTCTATATAAAAAAAATAATAATAATAAATAAAATCCAAGAGACTTTTGTGTGGAGAAGAATATTCATTACCATTTGCACTTTGTTGAAAGTCTAATTTATTAATCTTGTTTATTTAAAATACTTCTTTGTTTTCTTTTTAGAGAGAGGGAATGCAAGTGGGGAGAGAAGCTTAAGCTTCATGCTCAGCACCCTACCCAACGCAGGGCTCGCTGCCGTGACCCTGGGATCATGACCTGAGCTGAAATCAAGAGTTGGACATTCGACTGACTGAGCCACCCAGGTTCCCCTAAAATTCACAAGCAGCATTCCTTTAAATATTCACATACTTCCTGACCAAATAAATAAAAATATAACTCCCTAAACTGTTGCACACTTATTACAAACTTAAACGTATCTATAATCACATGTCAAGTATACCAAATTTTCTTGGTAACTTTGTAGTAGGCTGATTTTTGACCACCCAAAGATTTCAGGTCTTAATTCCTAGAACCTAAATATAACCTTGCAAGGAAAAAGGATCTTTGCTGATTTAATTGAACGTCTTGATGCTGGGAGATTATTCTGGATTATCCAGCTGGGTCTTAATCCAATCACAAGTGTCCTTATAAGAGAAAGACAGTGGGAGACGGGACAGACACACAGAAAAGGAGGGGCCAATGTGACCACAGTGGTGAAGATTGGAGTGACGTGGTCACGTGTCAAGAATTGCCTGTAGACTCCAGAAGCTGGAGGAGGCAAGGGATGCAGAGGTCCTAGAGACAGCCTGACCTTGATTTCAGACTCTGCCCTCCTCCAGAACGGTGAGCGAACCCATTTCTGTTGTTTTAAGCTACTGAGTTTGTGGTGATTTGTCATGCAGGCCCAGGAAACTAATACCCGATTTAACAGCTTAGGAAGCAAACAAAACAACACAAAACGTCAGTATGGTTCTAAAACGATTTTATTTATTTATTTTTTTTTACATTCTTTTTTTTATTTAAAAAAAATTTTTTTTTTTTACAAATAGTTTATTGTCAAATTAGTTTCCACATAACACCCAGTGCTCATCCCCAAAGTGCCCTCCTCCATGCCCATCCCCCCTCCCCCCCACATCCATCAGTCCTCAGTTTTTGTCAGCATTCAAGAGTCTCTCATGGTTTGCCTCTCTCCCTTTCCCCCACCATTTCCGCCCTTCTTCTCCCCCTTGTTCCTCCGTCAAGTTCCTCCTAATCCTCCTATACGTGCAAACATATGATATTTGTCCTTCTCTGCCTGACTTATTTCGCTCAGCATAACACCCTCAAGGTCCATCCATGTTGCTACACATGGCCAGATTTCATTGTTTCTCATTGCCATGTAGTATTCCATGGTATAGATAAACCACATCTTCTTGATCCATTCATCTGTTGATGGACACTTAGGCTCTTTCCATGTAAAACGATTTTAAAAACCTTCTCATTATTCCTGATTTAAAAAGTTCAATAGATTTGATGTTGCTTCTTAATCTTATTTTTTAAGTTAAAAAAATTTTTTTTTATTTATTTGAGAGAGAGAGACAGCATGAGCAGGGCAGGGTCAGAGAGAGAAGGAGACACAGAATCTGAAGCAGGCTCCAGGCTCGGAGCTGTCAGCACAGAGCACGCTGCGGGGCTCGAACCCATGAACTGTGAGATCATGACCTGAGCTGAAGTCGGACACTTAGCCAACTGAGTCACCCAGGCGCCCCATATTTTTTAAGGTTTTTAAGAAGTCTGTCTTCCTGGGTTTTCAAAGGCAACTGTGCTGTCCCAAAGAGTTTCAGATCAGCTGAAACCTCCTTCACCTGGGTGGGTCCTTTAACCTGGGGGTACAGACCACAGTGATTCAGACCTGAGCCAGCGTTCAGACTGAGTTCCTTCTGTGGCAGTGCTTTTTGATTTCGTCAGAGGAGTTTAATCACCTTTCCTTCTGAATTTNTTCTTTCTCTTTCTTTCTTTCTTTCTTTCTTTCCTTTCTTTCTTTCTTCCTTTTCTTTCTTTCTTTCTTCTTTCTCCTTTTCTTTTCTTATTTTTTTGCAACTTTAAATTCTTATTGCCTACAGCCATAATGTAGTAACATCATCTATAGGATAATTATATATGTCTTAACATTAGTTCATTATACCAGTAAGGAAGATGCATCAGATTTGTTTTCCTGGATGGGCGATTGGCTCTCTTTTTAATGATCTGAGAATGCCCGTTTTTTGTTTCAATTTTTTTAAATGTCTATTTATTTTTGAGAGAGAGAGAGAGAGACAGAGTGTGAACAGGGGAGGGGCAGAGAAAGAGGGAGACACAGAATCAGGCTCCAGGCTTCAGGCCCCAAGCTGTCGGCTCAGAGCCCAACATGGGGCTCAAACCCACCAACAGTGAAATCATGACCTGAGCCGAAGCCAGACACTCAACCGACAGAGCCACCCAGGTGCCCCTTGCCCCTGTTGAGGTTGCTCCTGAGCTGATACACACCTCCTTGTTCTCAACACACATTGACTCTGTGACGGGAGGCCTTTCTCCTGCTCTGTATTCTTACTGTGTTGATGCTGCTTGTGTCTCTTGCATCATAGATTACGGATACAGGAAGAAGAGCAACGATGGGCAACTATCCCCTGTGGCTACCTTCCATCACGAAGGCAAAAGCTTTCCCCAAATGTGCTCCCCCTACAAAGCCGACTTCCATGTACCTCTCAATGGCCAAAAGTATGTCCCATGACTTCCTGGTTTCAGAGGAGACTGGGTACAGGTGTTTAGAGTTTCTAGTCTCTACTAGAGTGAGGCGAGCAAGAGGGAAGGGTTGGGCAGGTGATTGGCTAGGCAGCTTTCACCTGCTGCACAACTTCTCTGTGCTGTTGGCCTTCTGCTTCTCTCGATAGACAGACCTTCCTTCTTCTGCATCACCATTTATGTAGCTAAAAATGGCCACCTTAAGCTCTAGAGAACCCCCCAGCCCAGAGGCCTGTTTCTCAGTTTGTGATCAGTGGCATTCCTGTTTTAGGTTCACTGGGGATACTTGTTAAAAGCATCCTGCACTTCAAACCTGCTGCACCAAATACATCCTGAAGATCAGAGATCCCGAAGATCAAATATTTTTCAGCTCCAATCCTAACCATATGGCTTCGGAGCTTGGGAATCTCACATGATTCTTGTGTACACTAACATTTGGGAGTCAATGAACTAGAGTCCTTGTATCCCAAATCCAGAGCCCTGGGAAAAGCTCCAGGTTGGCCTGTTTGGGTTCTGTATGTATAACACTCAGTCCATTCAATTGAGGGTGCCATCAGAAGGCAGGCAGGCTCAGGGCCCACAGCACCCACCATCAGTGATGTTAGGAGTAATCTCTCTAGGTGCCTGGGTGGGGCAAGGAAGGTAGCTCTGTGAACTTCTCTGCAGTGGGGCTTACCATTCCCAGCATGCAGTTTCTCATTTCACAGGAGCCTTCTGATGATCGCAGGTACCCGTCTTCCCCAGCAGTTTTCTGCTTCTGCAGCTCTGGCCCTGCCTCTGACCCAGTATCCCTCCCCCCCCCGTCCCCCCGCGACAGGGCCCAGTCTGCAGTGGGGGCCACCTCATTTCACCTCCTTCCTAACCATTACCAGATCCTTCCTGGCCTCACTCATTGTTGCTCAACTTTGAAATGCTGTGGAGCTTTTTGTCGGCATGTCACAACTCAGGTCACGCAGACAGTTCAAAATTTATAGCCGCAAATCAAATATGAAGAATGTGACATTTTGAATTCTCCTGTGATTAAACTCAGCTCAGTTCCGTTTGTAAACTTCATTTTTCCTGATACCGGATAACCTAAAGCTCTTAATAGTTCCACGTTAAGATAGCTCCTCACTTTCAGTTTAAAATGTTGCCTCTCTTTGTAAGGAGGCAGTCATATTCAGAGTTTTCCTCCCTGGGAGTGACCTCAGTATGTAGGGGGCTCAGAAATAATCTGGGTTTTGGGGCGTTTGGGTGGTTCAGTTGGTTAAGCATCTAACTTTGACTCAGGTCCACTCCCGGTTCATGGGTTCGAGCCCCAAATCGGGCTCTGTGCTGACAGCTCAGAGCCTGGAGCCTGCTTCAGCTTCTGTGTCTCCCTCTCTCTCTGCACCTCCCCTGCTCACCCGCTGTCTCTGTCAATGATAAATAAACATGAAAAGTAATAGTAATAATAATCTGGGATTTCATGCAGTCCTTTGCCTTTGATGGCCACTGTGCAGTCATGCTCTGGGCTCTGGAGAACTGTGGCTGGCATCCATAAAGCATCTCCCCTCCTGCCTGGCCTTTGATGTGGAGGGCTGGCAGTGCTGCTGAGGGCTCTGGGCTCTGACCTGACCCCCATCAACCATGGAGCCCACACTGCTGTGTCTTCCTGTCCTGCTTGCTCCTAGACCTCTCCTGATTACCAGCTTCCGTACTCCCTCTACACCCTGCCCGGGTATTCAAAACTCTCAATTGCTTCTCATTATTCAGTGCTATGCAGGGCTTTGCAAGCCTTTGCTGAGTCCTGTCTGCTCAGCCACTTCCCTCAGCCATTGCTAATTCAGATCCAAGAGCCAAGTTGCTCCAATGCCTCTCAAAATCAAAGCTTTTTATGAGACTCACCTCTTGGGCTCTGCCTTAGTAGGTGCTATTAGAAGTCTCCTAAACCTATTGCATGTCCTTACCACATTCCACATAAGGTCTGACCACAGGAGGGACCAGATTTTGCCACCAGCTACCTGATTCTTATTAAGTATCCTGTCTTATCCTCTCTGAATCGCCTCCTCTTGCTCACTGGTAAATCTTCATTTCTTTTTTGGATGGAAAGGACTGGCATTTCTTATTATTCTGTGGAAGTTAAGTCCAAACTAAGTGCTCGGTCCACCAAACTTGGTTCTTGATCACTAAAGCTTAGCTCTTAGAATTCCATGGAACCCATGTATATTTTTTTTTCTTTTTGAGAAATCTAGTTCTTATAAGTAAAAAGCCTTTTGGCTTTCAGGTGATTGTGCCTACTCTGCATTTAAGAAACGCGGTTAGAAATTTCACAGGCCTCTTTGATTTTGGATGATTTGTTCTCCCCTGATAGTAGCTCATCTAGAAGGTATCACCAGTGCTGGAAACATGTAGGAGAAAAGTAACCAAGAACACAGATCAAAAACCACACACTTGATTGTCCCTTTCACTCCCTCAGATACATTGCCATTGCCTATGTCTCATGTGTGTTAACCTTGTCGCTCATGAACTAGAAGCTCCCTGATGGCAGCACCAGGACCCTCCCAGAGTAGAACCGAGGAGTCTAACTAAAACCAGTCTATCATAGTCAGTGCCAGGCCAGCTTGGAGAGCATTGGGTGTGTCGAGAAAAATAAAGCACTCTGGGTGCTTCTCTCTCTCTTTTTTCCTTCCAGAAGAAAGGATTTTAACTACACCTATCACAAGATATGAGCCAGTGAAGCAGCATTTTATCTAGAATCAAGGACTCTGTGCTGTACGGTTTTGTTGGTATGGAAACCATGTGCCAGATACTGCAACGGAATCCTCACTTGCTTCTATCACGCTCTGCTGACCACAGTCAAATGATAGTTCTTACCAAGCCAACCCTTGTGTGTCAATAAAAGTAGCTTAAGAGCCATGTAAATAAGTGTCAAGACCTAATTTCATGAAAACCAGTGAGTAGCACTTGTTATTAGGATTAAACTCTTTTTATCAATTTAGCAAAACTGAATTGGACGCTTTATATAATGTACTTTACATAATGCTTTGTACAAATGTTATCTCCCAGGAGTGGTCCTGATCTCTGGACTGCGTGTCTACTTGTCCGCTTGGCATCTCCACTTATATGTCCAACGATCCTGACACCAACCGCTCTGACCTTCCTCTTTACTGTCATAATAATGGCATTATTGTTCAGTCTGTAGCTCAAGCCTAGTATCTGGGAATCAACACAGATCTCTTTCATTCCTTCACATCAATTCCTTGGAAGTCAGCTCTCTCTCCCAAATATAGCCTTACTCTAACCACATCTCATGCCCTTTACTGCTCCAAGGCTAGCCCAAGGAGCCACCGTGTCTTAACTGAACTGCTCCAATAGCCTCCTAACTGGTCTGCTTGCTTACGTCCTCTCTCCGCCCACATACAGTCCACCTGATTCTTAATACATCATACAGAATCTTATTTTTAAAGATTATACTTGATAATATCATTCCCCTCTCATTTAAATCCCTCCCATAGTTTCTGATTATAATTAAAAATAGAATATAAATTTTGTTAGGGCCCATGGACCTCCCTGAGCTGGTCCCGCCAACATTTTGGATCTGATCTTGTCCCATCATTCGTGGCGTTTAATTTGTCTCTGGAAAATGCAAAATTTTGTTCTTATTTCACAGCCTTTTCTTTTTGCCATTTCCTATGATTGAAATGCTTTTACTCAAGATCTTGACGTACTCTGGCTTCCTTTTTCACCATCCAAGACTCAGAGACAATGTCACCTCTTTAGAGAATCCTTCTCTGACTACTTAGGTAGAGTAACTACCCTTTGCTGGAAGATACCTTCTACCCAATTATTCTGATATTTTTTTTAATAGGAAATATCACTCCCTGAATCCCTCTCCCACCTCCTCTTCCTCTTCCTCCCTCTCTCCCTGTCTTCCTCCTTTCCTTCTTCTCTTACTTCTTTGTTGGCTATTTGCCCTCACCACAACACACATGTCACTAAAACATAGATTTCTCCCCATTTCTCACTGTAACTTTAGCACTTAGAATAGTATCTGGAGCATTGTAGGTAGGTGCTCATTAGTAAATACCAATGGCTTCTTTGTACTAGACACTGGTGTAGTTTCCTTAGGTGTCTATCTCAATTTCTCAAAGCAAGCTTTCAAAGATGTAAATGTGCATAAGTTGAAGCACGCAGAGGTTATGTGACACAGCTGGTTAGTGTTAAACTAAGGTGAACCCAGGTCTGTCTGATTTCAAAATCCATGCTTTAAAAAAATCTTTTTTTATTCACCATTGCTTCACTCTACTTGATTTTCAAGTTCCGCATTTGTGACCAAGCGTCCTTGTGTTTGTTTTCATCTTTGATTTTGCCAAATGATTGTCTTTATGCAGCTATTGATATCTAGTGCCATTTTTGCCAAGATGGTTATGAATAAATTTATGCATCTTTAGATGATTTCCCTTCAAAGGTACAGGCCAATCTTTAATCAAATACAATGAAGCTGACGTTAACTAGTATGGGAATGGGCTTTTTTTTTTTTTCTGAGACATTAGTAGATATTGATAATTGTAGTTTATCTTCCTGAATTGCTTTCTTTGTGGCTGGCTCTTTTACGAACAATATATCAGCTTGTATATTTGTTTCCCCCTTTCTCCATGTAGTTTTTAATTTTCGATTTCAATTTATACAGACCATCAACTTCTAGATGTCAGATTCTTTTTAAAAAATGAGTGTGGATGCCAGTCAGAGTGGCTAAAATGAGCAAATCAGAGAACTCTAGATGCTGGCGANTGTGGATAGTGAGAGGAGGTGGAAGTATCAACCGAAATGAGTACACACATTTGGAAGGGTCCTGGCCATTGAGTGATATCATTCTGAACATCTTAAAGACACCTGACGAGAGTGGGAGAAGTGCCTGTGTTGAGTCAGGAGGACACCGAGCGCAGGGCCGACGGTACTGACGGCAGATATTCCTGACTGGAGCTTCATGTACCAGCTGTTCCTTTACATCCTTACATGGTGGGCCAAATCCAGGTGCTACTGAGAATTACCCAAGATTGGTGGGGCAAAGTGCAGATATCTGTCCATAGACCTCCTCCTGACCCTGTCCCTGCCTTCCAATACCCACAGACTCCCCAGTATCTTCTCAGTTTGCCCATTTCCGCCACAAGGCAGGGGAGCCTAAGTTCCAGCTGCCCAACGGTGCCTGGGTTAGTTGTTGTATCTCTTGGGGGAAAGGGGGGCGGAGGATATAGAATGAGGAAATATGCAAGACCTAAGGCTCACTCTTTAGTTTGAATAAAACTAGGAGGCCACACCACGGGCTCCCCAGGTGCCCCCTCCAGCTTCCTTACTGTACAGCTGACCCAGTTCCTTTGCCATTCGTCTTGCATCTTCAAGGTCAGCTTCTTGGTACCGGCTCACACACTCCTTTCCCTGTGCTTCCTGAGGCTCCTGTGTGCTCCCCTTGCCCTGCCCCACCCCACCCCCCCACCAGCCTGTCCTGACTGTCTCAGGCTCCTGTCACTCGGGACCAAGTATCTCCAGCCTTGTCTCTTTCTGTCAGTGCACGAAAGGAGATCAGCCTGCCCATCTGCACTTTTTCACTGAAGCCCGCCTTCCTTTTACAGCGGGCCACTCCCTTCTTTGCCATTAGGCTGTATCAACATACAAACTAGTTCTCTACCATCAGCAATGCTCACGCACCTCCCCGATCAGCAAATATTAGAGGTCTACTGAAGGGAGATTTTAGTGCCCTTGGCCTAAGAATTTTTGTTTCATGCTNTCTCTCTCTGACCCTCCCCTGCTCACGCTGTCACTCTCTCTCCTAGAAATAAATAAAAATATTTAAAAAAAAAAAACTGTTCTGTGAAATTCTGCTCAAAGAGGTGTTTCTTTTTTCTTCCACGTAGTTAGGGCAGATAATAACCTAACGAAAATATTTAACTACTTTTATTTTTATCTATTAAAAGTCAAGGTCAATGTGTATTAATCTGCTGTGTGAGTGTATGCGAATAAGTATAGTTCCTATATAGTAACTTTAAATTTTACAATTTTTTTAGTTTCAAAAGGAGAAAAAAAAAACCAAGTTGTTTAAAAGCTAATAGAAAAGGTAAAATTCACCCCAAGTAAGTTATTTTCAGTATTTCTAGACATTTCAGGTGATGGGCTTTTTAAACAATGTCATAAAAGTGTTGTGAAAGAATGTTTTTATATTGCATGAATCTTGACTATTTTTACGGTATAACAGTACTACCATATTGAGTGATTGGAAGCAATGTATTTGTTATGTAAAACAAAGCTGTATTTTTCAGACTAATTTCTCTTTTAAAAAATTTTTTTTATTTCTGAGAGAGAGAGAGACAGAGAGACAGAGTGAGCAGGCGAGGGTCAGAGAGAGAGGGAGATACAGAATCTGAAACAGGCTCCGGGCTCTGAGCTAGCTGGCAGCACAGATCCTGACGCGGGGCTCAAACCCAAAAAATGCAAGATTGTGACCTGAGCTGAAGTCAGACACTCAACTGACTGAGTCACCCAGGCGCCCCAAGAACAAGTTTATATGCTACCGCTGGGTGCTTCAGTCCTTTCAGTGTATATCTTGTGGATGGCATGGGGAGTTTTTGGGTTTTAGGTTTCCTGACGGCTTTGGCCGACCGCTTCTTTTCTTCCTGGCCAAGAGTTGGGCTCCTGACCACAACCGGGCCAGGATGGGTAGAAACAGGAACAGCTGGGCTCTGAGTGGCCAAGACCAGGCTGGAGGGGAGGTCCAGCCAGTTTCCTTGATTATTCTTCAGCTCTGGGCTTTCTTTCCCCATTGGGTAACCATTCTCCCACTTCTTCCCGAGATCAATCCTGATCTGATACTACAGTTTGATGGTTTGGCTTCTTTTAGTTCCAGTTCTCAAATTTCTCTTCAAGGAGCTGCATAGACAACTGTGATATTGTCATTTGTAGTAAGAAATGAACATTTGGTCTTTGGCCCCATTCCAGACACAGAGCTCATGAAACCCTTGGAATTTTTAAAGCATGAAAGAGATAGAGTCGTGTTTTGTTATGTTAATGAGGGATGTTTGGAAAGCACCCCAGGATGGGAGCAGGTTGCCTGGAGAACCAACCTAGTGATTAGAAGTTTGGAATTCAGTTCTATTGGCCCTGACCTCCAGGGAGGGGAGAGGGGCTAGAGCCAATGGCCAATGATTTAATCGATCATGCCTATGTAATGAAGCCTCCATAAAAATGCAAAAGGACATGGCCCAGAGAGTGTCAGTGATGGTAAACACATGTAGATTTGAGGAGAGTGGTGTGTCTGGAGAATTCATGGAAGCTCTATGCCCTTTCCCCATACCTTGCCTTATGCACCTGTTCCATTTGGCTGTTCCCGAGTTATATTCTTTTATGATAAACTAGTAGTCTCATAAGTAAAATATTTCTGAGTTCTGTGAGCTGCTCTAGCAAACTAATTGAACCCAAGGATGAGGTTGTTGGAACCTCCAATCGATAGCCAGGCAGAAGCACAGGGGACAACCTGCCTTGCATTTGGCATCTGAGTGGGGGTGAGGGGGGTCTTGTAGAACTGAACCTTCAACCCGTGCAATCTGACACCATTTCCAGGTAGACAGTAGCAGACTTGAGTTGAATTGTAGGACACCTAGCTGGTGTCAGAGAACTGTTTGGTGGCGTGGGGAAGAGAGCCCCACACTACAATTAGTTGGAATCAGAATCTTAACAACCTAGACTTGTTTCAATACCACAGTCCATGTTGGGCTTTCACATTCCATTCCCAGACGTGACCTTGACCTGGCAGTTGGTTCCTGATCTCTGCCGAGATCTCCTTGATACCTACTAACCCTGTCTGCCTCCCAAACTTGGAGGACTGCTTGTTCACAGTGCCTCCATCACTGTAATCAATTTCTGTATGCTAGGGTCTTTCTTCAAATGTCCTTTCTCTGAAAAGCAGAGTTCTCTTCCAGTGGCTGCAACTATATCCATTCTCTAAGTACTTGGCCCACACCAGTGATGAGGGCCAGCTCCTCCTGTTTTGAACCGTCCCCTCTAATCCTGGCTCCTCATTACTCTGTTGCTATATGACCCTGCCCCTCTGTGCCTCTACTGCATAGTTATGTGGCGATAATAATAGTCCTTGCTGTCTAGAGTTATGAGATGGCAAGAAATTAGCATGTGCAAAGAGCTCAGAAAGTTTAAGTGTTTCATGCATCTTAGCTTTATTATCTTAGAAAATTTCTCTCCAACCACTGTTATCACCAGGCGTGAAATTCAGGCTGCACTTTCCTTGAAGTCCCACTGCAGGGATGGACGAAGTCAGGCAGGGAAAAGCTCTTGGACTGCTGCTTCTCTTTCTAGGACCTCACAATTGGCCCAGCAGCTCTCTTGCCAAATTCAGAGCCAGCAGTCAATCGTATTTCCCTTTTATCCTATTTAAAACAAGCTACTAAAAAGAAATATTGACTTCTGAATTGTATACAATGGGTATACCCTAATGGGTATTGTTAAAGGGAGAATCCCATGTGTAGAAAGAGCTTGCTTTGAGCTGTATCTCTTTAGTCTCACGTTCCAGGCTCAGTGTGAGGTAATGGGAGGCTGGGAAAAGATGTCAAAAGTCAGTGTATTATGTAACTCTCAAGAGGTGGGCCACAGCAAAATGAATGCTGATAAAGTCTTGGAAAGAGAATATGGTGGTAGTTGTCAGGCCCTGAGTGTGGGGGAAATGGAGAGATATTGGTCAAAGTGTACAAACTTTTAGCTTTAAGATGATTAAGTTCAGGAATCAATATTCACCGTGGTGACTATAGTTAATAATATCTATTGTATACTTGAAAAGTTGCTAAGACAGACCTTAAATGTTCTTACCACACAGAAAAAAATTTGTAGTACTGTCAGGTGATGGATGTGCTAACTGAATATTACTGTGATCATCATCTTGCAACATCTATGTGTATCGAATCATAATACTGAACACCTTACCCTTACACATTATATGTCAATTATATATCTTACTAAAGCTGGGAGAAGGGGGAAGGTGTGCTAAGAACACTTCACAGGTGGGCCAGCAAGTTGTGATCAAATTTCCAAATTTATTGATTGCAAAATCAATTTCTTTTTGTAATGTCTTTTAGTGATAACACTGAACCAAGCCCAGTAGTTGATGTTGACTGGAGCAGGGAATATGCTGTAAGAGGTCAGAGTCATTGCTGAAGATAATGCACTAAAGACTATGAAAGCTGGCTTACTAGGACATGCAAAAACTGTCTTGTGACTCTGTGGAAGGATGTCACCAGGGCAGTGTCCAGCTATTGCCAGAAATCATGACTCCGTGTTGAAGGTGGACAAAAAGAATGAAGAGGCAATGGTTCTAATAAGCACATAGAGACACTATTTGAGGGTTGGCTGTTGCCATGGTTCTCATTTCTTTCTTGTTTCACTTTGGTTAGAGCCTACTAATCCTTCATATGTGTGCCTAAAATCTTGTGCTGAATGAAAAAAAAAAAAAAAAAAGGTTGCCCACAGGAAGATTCTAAAAATAGGCAGAAGAGATCCTTCAAGTGTATATTAAGCATGATGAGAAGTCCCACAATGCAGGTGACAAGAATTGGAAATGACAAGGAAGCCTGTTACGTGGAAAAACCACGGGTTCATTCTAATCTCCCCATTGTGCCAGATCTGAGGCATCACCAGAAATAGCCACGGGTCCTGGAAGCTGCGATCATAGTCTGAACATGACATGAACACGGGAGGAAACGGGGATGAGGAGGCCGGTTATGCCTCATCCCTTCCAGCCCCCCTTACGTACACAGGAAGTAATAGCCAGGACTGTCATCTTTTAGGACAAAGGCTGATGATGTAAAAAGAGCCTGAAACATAAAGATCGCAAATAATCATCCATAAGTCATGTAAACTGACCACTTGACCCTTCATCTGATTTACTTCTTGAACCTGAACATCTCATTGTGTAATTTCCTCGGCTGTGTATCCCCTTCTGTGCCCTGAGAATGAGACACACTTTCTTTCTCCCCAGCTTGTCCTCGGGGACCTCGAGTTATTTTAGAATGGTTCAAATCCAGTTTAGACACAGAAAAAGGGAAGGTCTTAGGAAAGAGGTATTTTTGTTTGGTTTCCTTTTTTACAAAAATAGAACACATCAAGGTAAGCTAAACAATGGGCTTCAGTGTCTCTTTGAGATCATATTCATTCTGATAACATAAAAGTTGGCTACTCTTACGCCCTCACTTTGATGCTGATGTTTGCACATGTAACACATTTAAATAGTTGGCATTTATTAGCTATTCTAATGCATAATTTCATCAACCACTTTTTAAAAACTTATATTTTCCCTTACATTTGGAACCTCTTTCACTAACCATCAGTTAATAAATGGAAGGTTTTGAAGCTTTCTTCATAAATATCATTAACTTTTAAAGAATTGCTTTTTTTGTATGTATCCTTTTAGGATTTTCAGAATACTATTAAAATAGTTGGTTTTGATAGATATTGTATTCAAGGCAGTAGCGTCTAATATATTTTTTTAATTTTTTTAAATGTTTTATTTATTCCTAGGAGAGAGAGAGACAGCGTGAGCAGGGGAGGGTCAGAGAGAGAGGGAGACACAGACTCTGAAACAGGCTCCAGGCTCTGAGCTGGCAGTCAGCACAGAGCCCGATGCGGGGCTCGAACCCACGAACCGCGAGATCGTGACCTAAGCGAAAGTCGGACGCTTAACCGACTAAGCCACCCAGGCGCCCCTAATATATTTTTAACATCTGAATTCTGGCAGAGTAATTTTCTGGATTATTCTCCTTTTGTTCCTTTAAGAACTTAATACAGGCAGCCCTTGCTTTGTACATGTTGTATTAACTGAAACTCATTTGTATCAGAACCGAGAGAAGTGAGAGACGCTTTACGTTTGTTTGTTTGGACCTCATCAGGATTCAAATGTCACTTTTTGGAGACTAGAATATCTTCGTATTCTGATAACAGTGTCATTTTTTCTCAAAAATTATTGACAAATTATTTAGATGGCCTTTAATAGACATATATTTCCTCTGTTAGTATCAGCCGCTGGCTACTTTGTGTGCAGGACAAACACAAAGGGATCTCTGTGCAGTTCAATGTTCCCACCAAGTTGTTTGGCTAGAATTCTGGTCCTTGGTCAAGTTCTTCCCAGCGTTCATGCAAAGTGCAAGGAGAATCCTCTAAGTGACCCTTTGTGTCCCACATGGTCTTGTGGGTTCCCAGCCACTGATGTGGTAGCCAACTATTTTCAAGGCGTCTGGTGAGCCTGTGCCACTGTCCCCAGACCATCCTTAGCAGTAACCTGCCAGCCGTGCCAGCATGTGCCCCACACTCACCCATGCTCTACTCCCTAGTTCCCCGTCCCTGGCCCGTGGCAGTTTATTCATCTGTACTGAGAAAAAAATGGAAGATACTATTAGTGTGTACCTCACAGGGTTGTTTCAAGGGTGTAATGAAATCCCTACAGTGCACTTTGCATTTTACAAACACACAGTAAATATTCAATAAGTGTTAGCAGTTATTATTGTCCCATAGAAGATAATTCTGAGGCTTGAAGCCATACTAGTATGAGACATTAACTTTTCTTTTTAATTTTTAATGTTAATTTATTTTTGAGAGAGACAGAGCACAAGCAGGGGAGGGGCAGAGAGGGAGAGGGAGACACAGAATCCGAAGCAGGCTCCACGCTCAGAGCTGTCAGCACAGAGCCCCATGTGGGGCTTGAACTCACAGACTGTGAAGTCTGAGGCTTAACCAACAGAGCCACCCAGGCACCCCTAACTTTCACTTTTCAAGAGCCTTTCAAAGCCTCCATTCTCATCTGACCTGGGCCACTGTATTAGTTTCCTGCAGCTGCTATAACAAATTACCATAAATTTGGTGGCTTAAAATAGCACAGATTGATTTTCTCACAGTCTGGAGGTCAGAAGTCCTACCATCCAGGTGCCCATAGGCCTGCAAACCTCCAGGAGGCTCAAAGGGAGAGTCCATTTCCTTGCCCTTTTCAACTTTTAGAAGCTGTGATCTTCCTTGGCTTGCAACCCCTTCCTTCATCTTCAAAGCCAACAGCACGGCATCTTCACATGTCCTCCTTTGTCTCTGTACATCTGCTGCCATGATCTTATCTCCTGACCCATGACCCTGACATTGCTGCATTTCTCTTCTCAGGAACATTGGGCCCACCCTGATAGTCCATGATAATGGCCCTATTTCTCTATCACAAGATTACAGGTTTGGGAGATGAGGATGTAGCCATAATTGGGGGTCCACTATTTCATATACCACTGCTACTTTTAAGATTTCATTTAATTTCTCATCTTTAATATAGCCCCAGTACTAGGTGACACTGAAGTGTGATGAACTCAGCCAACTCAACTCTCAAAGTCATTCATTTCTAGGGTTGTTTCCACATTATCATGTATCAGAAAGATCCAGACAAAAACTCTGGCAGATGTGAGTTGGCTGATCCATCACCCATTTCTAACCTTTTTCTCCCTTTATTTCCTCTACTGAAAAGTCCAGGGGCACCTGGGTGGCTCAGTTGGTTAAGCGTCCGCCTCTTGATCTCGACTCAGGTCATGATCCATGGTTCGTGAGTTTGAGCCCTGCTTCAGGCTCTCCGCTGTCAGCATGGAGCCACTTCAGATACTCTGTCCCCATCTCATGCTCTCTCTCTCATTCTCTCTCTCTTTCTCAAAAATAGTAAATAACCATTTTTAAAAAGTTCATACTTTCTTAGAATGGCCAAGCAGCACAATTTTTGCCAATCAGACGTAAGTAAAAATCAGTTGTGAATTTTGAGAAACTTTGCTTGCATCATTAAAAGAGACATATATCTTCCCTTTGGGGGGGATGTAGATCTGATAGTTGGAGCTTCAGCGGCCATCTTGTAATCATGAGGAAAAGGCAGGACTAGGGAATCACAGAGACATTGGTCCTCTCACTGTTGAATTACTGAAGCAACTTCAGTAATCACCCTAGCAACTTCTGGTATGTAAGAATAAGTCAACTCATATTTGGTTTAGCCACTGTATTTAGGTTCTCTGTTACTCATAGTTGACCAAATATAATGCCAGCTTAAAAAATTACCTAGCCTAACCATGAATGCCTCATCCCTCAGAAGGCATATGGAAGCCTGACAATAGCGGTAATAAACACTAATAATATTATAACGGATAATGAATTTATGCTATTATATGATAATTTTTAGACTTATTAATGGAAAACCCCTCTTTTGAGTGAAAGGAATAACTTCTCAGAACCAGAAACAAATTGCTAGCTAACGTAAGCTGTCCAAGGAGACCTTGCCAAGTATCTTTCGTTTTAAAAACATCTCCCATTTTTGTGTTTAACCTTAGCTCCTGCTTGCCCTTAAACTCCTTATTTCTGTAATAAATAATAATTTTCTGTCTCTCTTTATACAGACTTGGTTTACTTATTTTCTCTGTATTGTTTTTTTCTGGGGTCATTGAATTTTGTTCCTTTCAGTTCTGAAATGTCAAGGTTCTGTATCACTGCAGAAGCAAAAACCTTTGTTTTTAAAGGCTAAAATACTTCTCTCAGAGGGGCTTTCCAAAAGAACTGAATGGTGTACTCAGGAGTGCAAATTAGAGGGAAACCCCTTAGCTTCTCTCATCCCCCAATGGCAGCCAATTTCCATGAAGCATTGACTGCAGACTCCATAAAAGTATGTGCACATCTTCTGACCTCTGAAGACACTGACAGTGGGCCAGAAGGATCCGTTGTCAATAGCATGTATGTAGGATTATGTGGAATGTGGATGCTTAGTGAGAACCAGAAAAAGCAGAGAAGAGGTAAGAGAGAGAGGTTCAGTTGTTAGCTGGTCTTAGCAGAAGATTTAATCTTTAGAGAAAAGTCTACAGTCCCATCTAAAACACATTAGTGGTAAGTCTGGATGACTCGGTGGGTCGGGCCATGGTCCCAGGATTGTGGGATCAAGCCCTGTGTAGCATGGAGCCTGCTGAAGATTCTCTCTTTCTCCCTCTAGCCTTCTCTCACCTCGTGCTCACTCTTTAATGTTTATTTATTTTTTGAGAGAGAGAGAGAGAGAGAGAGAGAAAGGGAAAGGGGGAAAGGGAGACAGAATCCGAAGCAGGCTTCAGGCTCTGACCTGTCAGCACAGAGGCCTAGAGCCCTATGTAGGGCTCAAACTCATGAGAGTTCACGACCTGAGCCAAAGTCAGATGTTCAACTGACTGAGCCACCCAGGTGCCCCTTGTTCTTTCTCTTAAAAAAAAAATTAAAAATAAGTAAATAAATAAAGTAAAACACCTTAGTTAAGTTACTAGAACAGTTTCCAATGTAATTATTGTAATGCTAGAAAACCCATGGAAAATTCTGTAATTTTAGGTATTTCCACCCTGAAATACATACATATATACATATACATATACATATACATATACATATACACACATATATATATGATGCTGTAGATTTATAAACCACCATCAATTTAAATACAGCTTTTGTGTGTGTAGGGTAAAAACAAATCACATTGAATGGACAAACCAATTCTTACACAGAGTGCTTTCAGAGAGATTTAAAGTATGCAAAGCAAGGATTTTAGTTTTTGAAGGAAAATCGTTCTTTTGGCTCCTTCTGAGAGATCCAAGCTTGGATTCCTCATGTGGAATGTGAGGAATGGTGATTGGGGTGGGGTGTTGGGGGGGGCTGCTAGAGAGAAAGGCCAGGAGAATTATGAGAAAAGAAAGGTCAGATAACAACTTAGTAGACATTTACAACAAATGTAAAACTTGGTTATCTTCAGAGAACAATAGAATTTCCTGAACAGGTTTTACTTATCCTGGTTCATTTGAAGATAAAACAGAGCCTGCCCTTGGCAACATGGTGTAAAGATGCCCTTTTATGGCTCATGGGAAAACACCCAGGAAAATCCGCAATGTGAGTTTGGGTTCTAACCTCACAACTAATTTATGGTGTGACAGGAGCATGTTATTTAAGCTCCCTGGCCTACAATATTCTTTTGGAAAGTTAGCACAATAGACTGCTGGTCTCCCACAAAATATCAGAGCCACTAGGAGCATATGTATTTCTTTGGGATTATCCAGTGAGTTATAGGCTGGAGTTACATGGGAGAGGTCCCCCCCATTGCAGCAGAGTGGCCCCAGGGCCTTGGCTGGTGAAATGCAACTTGGCTGCGGCGGGTGGGCAGCAGTGCTGGGGGGCAGGAGCTGGCACCAGACTCCTACCATCAATGTTCAAGCTCCTGAAAGACAGCCCACCAGGCAAAGGTGCTGATGAGGAGTGAAGGCAAGACCTCGTGAAGACCACCAAGACTAGCAGAGGCTGGGGTCACCTGGGAGGCTCAGTTGGTTAAGCATCCAACTCTTGATTTTGGGTCAGGTCATGGTCTGAGCATTTGTGAGTTTGAGCCCTGCATGGGGCTCTGTGCTGACAGCATGGAGCCTCCTTGGGATTCTCTGTCTCCCTTGCCTTCTCTCTTACTCTCTCTCTCAAAAATAAACACTAAAAAAAAAGACTAGCAGAAGTGTAAAGTAGTGAAGCACCTTCGCTTTCCAATCTGCGTGATAAGGACAGTTGGTGAAAGCCAAGTGGTCAGTTTGTCTCTGCCTTCGATCTTTAGCTTCCTGCCTATCCTGTTCTGAGGAACCAGTAAGCACGTCCACCTGATCCAGTCTGCTTTGTGACAGAAGGTGGGCAAGAGAGTTTTAAGATTACAAAGTGACCAACATATAACAAATTGGAAGTGTGTGTGTTGGAGGGCGGGGGACAGGAAATCTACATTTGCAAATGGAATGAGTCTTAACATAGTGAAAGGGGGCACCTGTGTGGCTCAGTCAGTTAAGCATTTCTCTTCAGCTGAGGTCTAATTTCAGCTCAGGCCATGATCTCACAGTTCGTGGGTTTGAGCCCTGCATCCAGTTGTCTGCCGTCAGCATCCTCTGTCTCTCTCTCTCTCTCTGCCCTTCCCCCACTTGCTCTCTCTCTCTCTCTCTCAAAAAATAAACATTTCAAAAAAAAATGGTGACAGGAATTATGGAGAACAAAGATTTATCATAAAACACAAGCTTATTTGTGTCCCGTGCCAAGCAATCAACGGTAATCACATGCTTTCTACGGACAAATCAATAGACTTAAGAAGGATCTTTTAGAACCTAGTCTAGCCATAAGAATAGGCCCTTTTGTTCTCATTCTAGAATGCTGTTTTTTCAAAATATAGGTCACACTCATGAGTGTGCCATAAAATCAGTTAGTGGGTCATGAGTAGCAACTTTTCTCTCTGATAGAATAAAATAGAAAATATCAGATTACAACACACAAAGTAAGTCTGTGAGCTTGAGTTTCAGGTATGTGTGTGTATGTGTGTGTGCATGTGTGCACTGGGGCATAATGTAAAATATAGTTCTTACTATGGGAAACTGTAAATGAAACTTAAAAAAAAAAAAAGGTCCTACCTGAACGTGAGACAGGAAACTATCAACACCCTAGAGGAGAAAGCAGGAANGGTCCTAAAGTGACATTAGGCCACTCAGAATTTGGGGGCAAAGTCTGAGTTACGGGTTGAATTGTATTCCTCAAAAATGTATGTTGAAGTCCTTACCCCCCAGACTCATGAATGTCAGTGATCTTATTTACATACAGTGTCTTTGCAGACCTAATATAGGTTGATACAGTAGGGGAACAATGTAAACATAATGGGGAGTTCACATTTGATTATGTGCAATTTATTCTGGAAGAAACACTAAATGAGTGCAGAAAACTGCATTAGAGGAACTGAACTGTGTAAGAACACTCAAAATATAGGCACGCACCTCAGACACCAACCCCAGCTACATCAGTTCTCCGCGTATTAGGAGCCACCCTCATCCCTGTCCGTCACTGCACCTCACCCGACTGATTTCAGAACACTTTCTTTCTATGATGACGTCACACTAACTCACCAGCTACAACCCTTTCACAAGAAAAGTTCTTCTTTGCCAAGGTGAAGTACCGTATTTATTGTAGTAATCATGCGTGTCTTATCCATTTAAGGTGCGTGAAACCGTGCTGTTTTTAGCAGCCTCTCCTTTTTGTGTATGTCACCCACGTCATTTTTGAGTTTTGTGCCCCAATCACATGTGTGCCATAGGCTCCATGGTTGCCACTGCGGGGTTTTGCAGGGCACGGTGATTTTTAGGAATGCTGTGCTGTGTCACAGCAGAACTGAGTGTATGGTATTTAAAACTGTGATATTGGGGGGCGCCTGGGTGGCTTAGTCGGTTAAGCGTCCGACTTTCGCTTAGGTCATGATCTCGCGGTTCGTGGGTTCGAGCCCCGCGTCGGGCTCTGTGCTGACTGCCAGCTCAGAGCCTGGAGCCTGTTTCAGTCTGTGACTCCCTCTCTCTCTGACCCTCCCCTGCTCACGCTGTCTCTCTCTCTCTCTCCTAGAAATAAAACATTAAAAAAAAAAAAAAACTGTGATATTGGATGAGATCATCCAGTGGGCGAGTCTTGATACAGAAGAGGGCAAGGGTTGAGTCCAGGGGCACCCCAACCTTAACAGATAGAGAGGAGGAGCCAGTGAAGGAACCGTTTGGTGAGATAGGAAGAAACTCAAGAGACATGGTGTACTAGAAGCCAAGTGAAGGCAGTGTTTCAAGGAAAGACATAACCAATTGCATCTAGTGCTACAGAGAGATCAAGAAACAAGAGGACTGGCTGAGAAGTCACCACCGAACTTAGTAACTACTGAATTTAGTAATTTGGTGGCACAGTGGGGAAAAGCCTAAACTAGTGAGAATATATTTTTTGAATAATCATGAAATAAATTTTATTTCATTTTAATACAAATCTTTTTCAAGTAAGTTCAGTCACTAGCATGCACATTAATGTCTTGTACGGTATCTTATAGATCAAGTTCTGCCTGCAATTTTTAAGTATCGCTATGGGGTCCCTCCTATGCGTCTGACAGTGGGATAGAAGTGCTATGTTTAAGGAAGCAGATTTTACTATTAAGACAGACTTTGTTGTAAATTTCAGTTTCAGTAGTAACCAGTGGTCTGAAGTAAGCCTCACTCTTCAGATTTGCAAAGTGAGGTTCATATCCTGCCTTAGTCAGTCATTGTCAGGAGTGGGTAAGTGAAGTGTTTAGCATGGCATCTGACACACAGGATGCCTCATAAATGCTACTATTGATATTTTTACAATGATCTATGTAATATTTGGCCTTGAATTTACAATTAAGTTGGGGGGATAAGACACAGAAAAATTAAATAAGCATAAACGAGTATAACCATAGTAGCTAGGGAATCCAGTACTTACGATAAAGCTGAAAGGAGGAAAAGCAGTGAGAAGGGTCCCCTGGGCTTGCAGTGCACTGGCTACTCTGTGATGCCCATAGCCACATGTCTTTGGTTGGTCCTCATGCCACACTGCAAGGAGACATTCTCCCCAGCCCATCGGTGAGAAGATGGACACTCTAGGAGGCTCATACCTTCTTCCAGGCCCCCAGTTAGCAGGAGTGACTGAGCTCATCTCTCAGATCCACACTTGTAGGGACAGAGCAGAGCAGCAGAGAGGTATGGGTCTACCTCTCCACTCTTCTGCCATATGCAATCACTAACAAGACAACAAAATAAAACCAAACCTGTGGCATGCAAGTCTTCATTTTAGCCTGATATTTCATCTAAAGAACGACATCGAAGAAACAAACCCAAGAGAAGCTTGTTGCATATTCTTACTCTGGACCTTTTCTTCTGGTTGGGTTAATCATATAGTGGAGTGGAGTTCCGGGGAAGGCACGGAAGGAGGACAGGTGGGAATGAGCGGCAAGTGTGTATCAGGGAGTGCTTACAGGAAACACTGTGGTGTCTATTTCCCAACCTGGCTGATCCACAAATTTATTCTGCAGTGGACGGTGTACTTGTAGTCCTGGTTACTGTGTGGCTCCTGTTGGGATAAGTAATGGAGCGGGTCGGGGGGGTGGGGGGGAGGTATTTGGAATTTAGGATGTCTCCACACTAGTTGAACCTCTCAACTTAAGCTGGTAGAACATGGGCAACTGGTCCACTGCAGGGTATGGCTCGAGGAGTGTCTTATATCTCTCTCCTCTCATTGGCCATTAAGGGTTCTTTAAAGTGCTTCCTTAAGTAGACAGGAGAGTCTAACTGGAAGAGGTGTGTCGTGTCGCTGGGCATCACATTAGCTAATTGTGAAGCTAGACAGTCTCCCCATGTACTCTCAGCAGGTAAAGGTTATGGACTTGAAGGAGAAACCCATGACAGGTATGTTTTGACACGCTGAGAGAAAATGAAACATGACAGAGCTCTGCGGACTTTGAAGGAGAGCCTTGATCAAGGTGTGTACTAGTTTCCTAAGGCTGTCATAACAAATGACCACAACCAGGTGACCTAAAGAGCAGAAGTTTACTCTCTCATAGTCCTGGAGGAGGCTAGAAGTGTGAGATCGGGTGCTGACAGGGTGGATTCCCTCTAGGGGTTCGGAGAGAGAATCGGTTCCACGCCTCTTTCCTAGGATTGCTGGAAATCTTTGGTTTCCCTTGGCTTATAGGCATATCTCTCTGCCTTCACATTCCAAGCTGTTTTTCCTGCATCTCTGTGTATGTGTCTCTTCCTCTTCCCCAGTGATATTGGAATAAAGCCCTATAAACTCCATTATGATCTCATCTTAGCAAACTTATTTTGAAATAGGGTGACATTCTGTGATTCCAGGAGGGATGTAAATTTCGGGAGGACGCTTTCCAGGCCTTACAAGAGGGGAACGTAAAACCATTAGGAGTTATTGTCTGTGAGAGAACAGTGAGGAAAGGAAAGGAGGGTTTGAAAAGACACAGAATACCAGCGAAGCAAGGCAGGATTATAACAGGAAACACATATGTCTCATATGGAGTAGCTGAGATTTTAAGGAAGGAACCATTTATAATAAGTGGTGGGGTTAACTAAAGACAAACAAAACAAGAGGGGGGTGAAGAACTCCAGGGCTAGCACGAGCAAGGTGCCGTTTCCACAAGCCTTCTCACCGTCTCCCTTCCCCCCCTCCCACAGAGAGGAATTCCACATGGGCATCTACCAGCTTCTCTACCATTGATCTGCTCTGTGATGCCCCTCTTGTCCTGTGCTTCTCTGATGCAGTGACTGGACTGCCTGGCATTCAGGTATGCACAACCTGGAGATGTGCAGGTTGGTGCCAGCGTGCCACCCTTGAGGAAGGAGGTGCGGAAGCCAGTTGATGCCCACTTCCCTATTTCTTCCCTAGCTGACTGTTCTGTGATATATTTGGTAAGATTTCTCAGAAGATTCTGGGGGATTGAGCACCAATTGACGATAGCAGTGGTCAATTCAAGAATTCATCCTTGTTTGGGGGTTTACTTCCCTCTCCTTCACTCTCCCTACCTCTCACAACTGCTCCCTGAGATAAATTCCCAAATAAGCATTGTACACAGCCTTCATTTCAGGCTCTTCTCTAAAGGAAACCCAGGCTGAGTAACCACTGTCAGCCAGCAAACTCAAGGGGATTGAGGGATTTCTTGGAGAAAGTGAGAGAGAAGGGAGGTGGTGAGGAAGGGAGGGATGGAGAGAGAGAGAAAGGGAGATCAGAGGAGGAAGAGAGGTTAAGAGAAGGAGAGAGAGACACACACACACAGAGAGAGAGAGAGAGAGAGAGAGAGAGAGAGAGAGCTGAAGCTGAAGAAAGCAAACTGTAGTCTTCTGAAGAGGAATACGGTCCTCACCAATCCGCAAGCCAATGGGCAGCTGGGAAGAAAAATACAAAGTATAATCACCTCCTACCCACTGTCCCCTGCCAGAGACTTCTATGGCTGAACCAATTCCCCGAGGGTGAGGAAGGGTTGTCCTTTGTGCATTGCATAGAGGTCGGCCTTCCAGGACACAGAATAGGTGAGAAAGATAGGAAATAGAACTGGAAGCAAACAGAATTGCCAGCACAACCACATTTACCCACACACCAGTTCTGTCTCCTGCTTACCGTGAGTCTTACAGAATTGGCCGCACCACCGATAGGCTTCACAAAGCCATGTTTTCAAAGTGGTAAATGCTTCTAGCACGAGGTGACTCTTACAACCACACAGAAATAACTTGTTGGCTCCACATCGTTTTGGTTTGTCACCGTTGAGCATAATGACTGTAATAAACTCAGTCGTCACCTGGATTAAGCAGCCTCGTTTATATGAAGACGAGTGCAGACTTGCATCCCCCAGTTCAAATCCCAGCACTGCTACTAACAAAAATTGTGCCCTGGAGCAAATTTCCTTAACCCTCTGAGTCTCTGTGTTCTCATCTGCAAGACAGGATTAAACTATCCACCCCACCTCCCAAAATTTTTGAGGGGATTCAGTGAAAGAAGATATTATAAATGGTGGCCGTTTCTTCTATAACTGCTCTTGTAATTACTGCCCATTTATTGCTGCCTCAAATTTCTACTTATCACCATCGAGATTTATGTATGTTGTTAGCAAATTTATATAGAAGAGTTTCGGAAATCTAAAAGTTTCTCTAGATATCTGAAAGTGCCACTTAAAAATCATAGTTGGATAAACTATACTATTTTATAATCCCTCTGTCTTCTCGATCTTAACTGTATAAAATATCCCGAAGTTAATCGTACGTGACAAGGGAACTCATTGTTCTTCAATTGCATTCAGACTTCAATGGTCTTTAAATTGGCTTTGAATTAAAATTGACCTTGATGAAGTAATTTATGCCAGACTCTGGTGACAGTTTGCCTAATGGCTGACCCAGTGATGAATCACTGAGGGAAAGGCCCACACTTCCCTGCTGCTGGAGGTTTCCACTCAACCTTTGAGTTTCCTGCACTGCATGAAGGTTCCCTGGGAAATGGACTTTGCTCGGGAGCCTGACACAAGGGGCTTCTTGTCACAGGGCTCATCCTTCTTGTCACAGCTCATCCTTAGCTGTGTTAAAAAAGGTTCAGTGAGGGCCACCTGGGTGGCTCCATCAGTGAAGCATCCGACTTTGGCTCAGGTCATAATCTCATGGTCTGTGAGTTCCAGCCCCATGTTGGGCTCTGTGCTGATGGCTCAGAGCCTGGAGCCTGTTTCAGATTCTGTGTCTCCCTCTCTTTCTGCCCCCGCTCCTGTCATGCTCTGTCTCTCTCTCTCAAAAGATAAATAAATAAATAAAAACATTAAAAAATTTTTTTAAAAAGGTTCGGTGACAATCTATGACTTGTGTGTTAAGGAAGGAGTGTACTCTGTCTCAGATGTAATTCGTCTTGTATCTAAAACTGCATGATTCTGTGAAATACAGCATATTTATTTCTTTTTCTCCTGTCCTTTGAGGAAATTCTACCCATTTTTTTTGAAGTCGTGTTACTCTATGAAGGAAATGTATCTTTCTTGCCTTATAAACACTTGTTCTCATTATTTTGTCCTCTTTCCCTAATAGGATTTTTTAAATGTGAATCAAGATAGAAGAAAAAGAATTTCATGAAAAGACAAACATGGATACAAATTTATGATCATCTTTGCTTCCTTTAAAAAAAAAAAAAGAAAATAATGAAGTTACAGCAAATTGGATCACAAAGAAAAAAGTCAACTCTATTATTAAAATAATAATGTTTATGTTTTCTCTCTGGATTACATAGTTGTTAAAGTATATATTTAATGTGGTGACTATTTCGTGGTTATTGCTCTGTTTATAAAAATGATTGCCAATTTCAAGCCTCCTTCAGGAGAATGAGCCAGAGGGCATTGTGGTAGATGTGCACTAATCCTAAAATTGTGTTTGAACATGAAAGCTGGCTCTCCTTAGCAGGACTCAGGTGTTACAACCAAGGCTTAAGCCACAACAGAATTAGAGAACTATCTTACAGGGAAACCTTTTCTCAGAGGGCATATATTTTGAATCTTTGTTTTCAATGAACAGAGCAAGTAGGGGCTGTGAAATACATTTTCACTTAGGAAGAGTGAAGGGGTCTCACAGAAGGTGTCAAGTTAAGGGATGAGTTAAATCTTTCCTTTAAAAAAAGAAATCAGAAAATCTATGTTCGAACCAGGCATTAGGAATACTGTAGCCTTGGGTACTCAGTCAATGGGAAATTTTAATCATAGATCCTTGGGAAATTGACCAGACTACTCATTGTCCCGCACTAGATGTCAACTATCTACCTGTCATAGAATTTCCTCCACCTATAGAATTTGGACGCCAGTCTTTGGGGAGAGGTGGGTTTCAGGTAGCACTCTCCCAGATGGTGTACATGCAGGGTGGGCTCCTGGCAGTAAGCATCTCTTTGTACTTTGCATCTACATGCCTCGCTATCCTCATCCTAGTGTTAGTCCTGAGAGGCACCCAACAATGTCTGAGAGGTCTGAGGGTTCATCAATATAGCCATTCGGACATCTCCCAGGCACGTGCAGATATGGAAGAGCACACTGGCTTGGGTGTTGCATCAGCTCCAGGAAAGAGAAAATGCTAGTTGCTCTGCCTCAACCTCAGGGGTGTAAAGTGACAGTTTACTGCTCTGCCCAACATGTACCTAGAATGTTAGAAAGTGACCCAGAGTCAGCCTAAGTTGGTCTGCCTGCCTGCTTGAGCAGCTGAGAATGTATTTTCGAAGCTGTCTAGTTTGACTCTTTGTCAAGCAGCTTCTAGATGTCTAGGTTGGTCTTCTAGTAGATTCTCTCTGGAGCATTCTCTCTAATTCTGACCTTCTATCCCTACTCCAGGGGTCTTGAGACCCACCGCTCTATTCTGTTTGGTGATGTGACAATGACTGTTGACATTCTTCTGTTCAGAACTCCCAGATGCTGGTTCTCAGCTGTGCCTTCTCCATTGTAGGGGACGAAATTGTTCCTGGAAGAGTTCTAGGACCTAATGTCCTCACTTGTTGGATTTTGCATATTTAGATAAAGCTTTTTCTTATGCTTCTCAGATATGGCACCTTCTCCTCTCCTCCCCAAAGCATCTGACTAATATCTGTTTATTGCTTTCTCTGCCCTGTATCCACAATGCCTGGTGTACACATCTTGCCCTCACCAGAGGGCCCCACAAGCCCAAGGACAATGTCTCATCTAGCTCTGATTCTCCACAGTAGGTAATCTAGCACCTGAGAGTTGAAGTGTGTCCCAGAAAGAATTCTTAAATGAATCAAGGAGTAAATCATTGAATTTGTTACTATGGAAGGGCAGTCATCAAAATTTTTGCTTCTTTTGAAGTATTTTTTAAAATGTATTTTTGAGAGAGAGAGAGAGAGAGAGAGAGAGTGAGCAGGGGAGGGACAGAGAGAGAGGGAGACACAGAATCCGAAGCAGGCTCCAGGCTCTGAGCTGTCAGCACAGAGCCTGATGCAGGGCTCAAACTCATGAACTGTGAGATCATGACCTAAGCTGAAGTTGGACCTGAGCCACCTGAGCGCCCCCAGAATGTTTGCTTCTAATTGGACAGAAAAGAATTCTTGGTACTCAAGCTTCTCCATACTCATCAAAGAACTGCATTAGGAAGGTGTTGTGGTAACTAAATGATGGCCAGAGGGAGCATGAAAACAGATGCAGGAAAGAAACATTATCATGAGTCAAGCTTAGGTATTTCTTTAGATAATAAGGGGTAATGCCATAGTTAGTAATGAGGGAGACCAGACAGTTTAAAAAGTACAAAATGAAGAAATAATTGCTAGTTGGGATCCTGCTGCTTTAGAATGTCCGTGAAAAATGTTAGCAAACTGTATTTATGTTGGATAAGATCCCTAGACTCCATTATTCCAAATATATTGTAAAAACTTTTTATGACTCAAGATAGCGTATCCAATGTGGTTGATTCAGGAATGTTGTGATGTGATAGAATGACTCCACAACATGCCCCACTACCATTGCCTGGTTGGTTGTTTTTGAATGAGGCACTTAAGTTATAGATCAATTTTTGTATAGAAAGCAAATAGAATAGGCTAAGTGATACCTGTGATCTTTCCAATCTCTAAAATGTTACAATTTTATACTTTTAAGTGGCTTTGAAAAAAACACAATTATTCAGAGTGCTCTTTAATGGAAAAAATATCCGTACATACACTTCTCTGTGGATAGAATTTAAATATGTCAATGTAATGTGGTATAAGTTCAAGGATTCATTTGAAAATATTAATATTTTAATAAATAATGTTAATAAAATCTCAAAATGTATGAACTGTATAATTAATTTTTAAACATTTTTTTGGCTTATTTATTTATTTTGAGACAGATGGGGGGAGAGGCAGAGGGAGGATCCCAAGGAGACTCTGTGCTGTCAATGCAGAGCCTGATCACACGAACTGTGAGATCATGACCTGAGCTGAAAACAAAAGTCAGATGCTTAACCAACTGAGCCACCCAGGCACCCCAAAACGTGTTTTTTAAAAAATATTCACCTATTTTTGATGGGAGGGGAGGGGCAAAGAGAGAGGGAGACAGAGGATCCAAAGCAGGGGACTTGCTGACAGCTGCGATGAGGGGCTGGAGTCCACAAATTGTGAGATCATGACCTGAGCCGAAGTCAGATGCTTAACCAACTGAGCCACCCAGGCGGCCCTGGACTATTTAATTCTTGACACAATATCTTCATTTTTCTCAGACACAAAACAAAAGTAGTTTCTACTTGAAACTCCACACCATGATGATATTCTCACTACAGTTTGCTGAATGACATTCTGTTAGGGCTGGTAGGAGGGGATTACTCCTACAGTCCGGGAGCCATCGAAGCTGTCCAATAGGAAAAGCAATACGCATGTCACCGGGCATATGTAGGGAAGGGTCGGGAGGAGAAGATCCAGCCCTCATATTCAATTCATTCCACAGTAATTTCTTCTACCACCACCTCTGTGGAGCCAGAGGAAGCATGGACAAGACAGAGATGACTTACCTACGTATTACACACAAACTGAAAACCAACAGTTCCCCTATCCTTTCTGGCTCCAATTATTTCTCCAGTACTCCCAGTTGTGAAATGGGGTGACCTTACATTTCACACAGAAGAAGAGAATTTTGGTAGTGACTTAAAGAAAACCTCCTGATGAAAATAGAATTCCTTTTGCTTTACAAAAATGTACAAATCATGTACACAAAATAATTCTTTATGGTCTGACTTGAGCATTAAATCCCATTGATGCATAACACGGTACATTCCTTGGTCCACCCAAGTGTGTAAAAATGAGATTTTGCAACTTTCTAAGTGGGTTTAATATGAGGAAGGTGGTCAGGGCTGGCTTTTCTCTGTTTTAAACTAAAACAGTTTCTGATAAAGACAAACCAAACTTCCCTCCTCTGTGTTTCTCTCTCTCTCTTTTTTTAAGTTTATTTAATATTGAGAGAGACAGAGATAGCACGATTGGGGGAGGGACAGAGAGAGAAAGAGACAGAATCCCAAGCAGGCTCCACACTGTCAGCACAGAGCCTGATATGGGGCTCGAACTCAAGAAACAGTGAGATTATGACCTGACCTGAAACCAAGAGTCGAACATTTAGCTGACTGCGCCACCCAGGTGACCCTATGTTTCTCCTCTTTCATAGCTTTGGATCCTTCCAGAATGCCTATCATCTCAGAATAAGGTAGGATGCCTCGAGAATGCCCTACACAGAGGAAACCACCTTTTTGGTGGTTTTACTTATCAGGCACTGTGCCTTGCATTCATGATCACCAAGCAAAGATATTTCTATGAGGTGAGGTCCCCTTGATTGAAACCATAACCTTATGCTCTTGCCTATCTCTGATTAGTCACAATTAATTTCCAGGGAATTGTGCAACTGATCCAGGATTTTATTTCAGAGAGAGCCTAGGCTATGTACATATTCTTTGTGGACAAATTAGCCCTGAAATCCCAGAAAGTCCAGAGGTGAGTCATTGGGAATACGGTTGTCCTGGTACATGAAACTGTGATCAAACTGGTATTATCTGGTGTGTTATCAGAGTGTAGATGAGATATAGGTGGCAGATGGAGGAAGAAGGCGGTTTGACGAATGACAGCTATTAAATTGAAACCAGGGAGGAGCAGCGCTCAACTGTGGTCCAATCTGTACCGCCATGTGAGGAGGGGCGCTGTGTTGGCAGTGACAAGCTGATAGGGTCAAGGAAATGAATTGCTTTGGAAGTGTCAAGGTTGGCCAGAGTTCTTCCTGAATAATAAAATCTTTACTGCGCCATCAGTACTCATTGGAGACAGAAAGGAGACGGAGTTGAGTGAGTGCCCAGAGAAGGGCAAGATCAATCCTGTACACACTTTCCCAGCTAACACAGGCCATCCCTGAATGCATAGCAAACCCCCTGCTTGAGAAAAATCACACATGCGCCTTCACTTCCCTCACTTACCTGTATTTTCTACCAACTTCATGATGAGTTTGTTTTCTTCATCTTGTAATACGATGTGTTTATTCCCTTTATTTCTCTTGCAGAGAAAAATATGGAGAATTAGAAAGAAAAGGAGCATCCTAACTTCTGCTTAAGATGCAGCCCAACTGCTGCTTTTGTAAAAAGGCGAGCCTGAAAAAAAAAGTACCAAGGCTGCGCAAGTTTTTGTGTTAGTTTTGTCTTCTTTGTGGATGTGTTTAGTAGGGAGGTATTTCATGCGGGCTTGCAAAGTCACTGTATTGAGCAGAAGGAAACTTGTAGCCCTCTTCCATATGTCCATCCTGCCTGGCTGAGGAAAGGCATTGTGCTGGGGGAGACAACATAGTGACACCCCTTCCTGTGAATTCCATTGCTCTCACTAGCTACTCCTTCAGCTATAGGTGACCTTTGCTTGAACACAGCCTTCTCAGAAAACCTTCTTTGGTTCATACTCCCTAATGTCCCACCCTCATCCCCAATCAATCACTTTCCTTGCACTATTTTTAGGCTTTGTGCATATTTCACTAGATTGAAACCACTGATCTGCATTGTTTTCCTGTCTCGCATGCTAGCATGTGAACCCCTACAGAGAATATGTTATCTTGACTGATAGCGAATGGCAAATAGTAGGGACCAAATAAAAGTATGTTTGACTGATTGACTGGCTGCAGTCCTCTTGATGGCGTGCACAGGCAGCCCAGGAATTTACTGGTCTCTGAGTACAGGATCTATCACATTGATATTTTATTTATTTACTGGCTCAGTAAGTTTCCCTTAAAGCCGGTTCTGGCCTATTGTGAAATGTCTTTCTCATGAGCCACTTCCCCTTCCAACGTGTTAACACATATACACAGAGTCCAGGCAGAAGTTTTCTTGGTGGATGCTAGGCAATGATGGGGAAATGAAAATACCATATTGCATTAGTGCTAAAACACAGATTTCTTTTCACCCTTTGAATTGAAATTAGGGAGTTTTTGACAATCAGTGGCATCTTACAGTTATGACTGGCCGTGTTTTTTGCTTCCTAAATCAGGCCTGAAATAATGCATTTTTCAATGATGGCATCTTATAGTTGTTAAAATATGGTTCTTAGGGAAAAAACTGTACCAGGGTCCAAGCCAGCCCTATACCAGGTTTATGGTAAATTCTGGATACGTTTCAAAAGCTACATTGAAAACAAACCAAACACCGACTTTTGCAGAATCAAGTGAGAGAGTCAGACTTAAGGATCAGCGAGCAAGGCTCATGTGACAGTCATTGTTACATCTCTAGCATCTGATTTAATACATGCCTGGAACATATAAATACTTACTCCATAAAGATAATTGATAATAGTATTTGAGAATTTGCTCTGTTTTAGTTACTGGATGTTACGTGGTTTTTATATTTAAGCTCATTTAATACTCAGGATATTACTCTATGTGGGAATATGATCCCGTTTTTCATATGCGTAGAGTGAGTCTGAGGGCAGAAAGGTAATGTGCCCTACGTGCTATAAAGAGAACGCGGCAAACCTTTGGCTGGACCCCAGCTTCATTTGACATCAAAGCCATGCTCTTGTGCTCTCTGCAGTGCTTTCTTCCCAGTGAATGTTGATTTTGAATAAGTGGTATTTCTACTGGTGGCCATTTGCTTGGCCAGAATTGCCAGTTCTCAATTTTCTGTCCAAATTGTCCACTTTCCTGGGCCCCATACACTCCACTGGTAATCAGATGACTATCTTGGATTTAACATTTTGATGGATATTGCTTAGTTTGTAGTAACCAGCCCACTGGAAAAAAAAATATTTTCTTTATTTAATGATTATAGGCAAAATCCCATCAAAACCCCAAATCCCCCAAGAGCCATTTGTGATTATGGTAGTTTTGAATTTCACAAACGCAATATTGTGGGGTTAAGATAAATTTATTTTGGGCATCTGACTCTTGATTTCGGCACTGATCCTGATCTCATGGTTTGTAAGATCACACCCCAAGTCGGGCTCTGCACTGACAGTGTGGAGCCTGCTTGGGATTTTCTCTCTCCCTGCCCCTCCCCTACTCTTGCTCATGCTCACTCTCTCTCAAATAAATACACTTAAAAAAAAAAAAAACTTAAGGAATAAGTCATTTTGTAAGTAGTAGTAAAAAAAACACAATCTCTCTTTTGTAGGATCGTCACCCTTGAGGTCATGTAGAAAAATGTTAAATTCCATGGGCTTGATTGATGTCCTCTTTAGGGGCTGAGACCTGTTTTTCTGACACCAAGACACTCCAGCATAATATTAAGAAAATACTGAGGAAATTCACTTCTGGTACGAGCGATCCTGCCAGACCAGCATCTTCTTCTTTGTCGTCATAGCAGAGGTCAGAACTAGGGATGGTGCACTGGCCGCCATGCTGGGGGATGGCCTAGGGCCAAGCTTGAATGTGCACCCCAAATGCCTGGAGGGTTTGTTCAAACACAGATTGCTGGGCCCACCCCCACAGTCTCTGATCTATCAGGCCTCTGGTGGGCCCTGCGAATTTGCATTTAAACCAGTTGCCAGATGGTGATGATGCTGCCTGTTCAGGCACAACACTCTGTGAACCACTAGCCTCAACATTAGAAGGCCAGAGTCTGGATCCTGGACTCTTCACTTTCTTAGCTGTGGCTTAGGGAATTTAATGATCTGTTTTGACTCCTTAGGAGTAACCTTAACCGTAAACTACTTGTTCTGTCCTTTTTGTTTGAGAGAGAGAGACAGAACGTGAGCATCGGAGGGGCAGAGAGAAAGGGAGACACAGAATTAAAGCGGGCTCCAGGCTCTGAGCTGTCAGCACAGAGCCCAACATGGGGCTCAAACTCATGAACCATGAAATCATGACCTGAACTGAAGTTGGATGCTTAACCGACTGAGCCACCCAGGTGCCCCCTCCCTTTTTTCCTTTTTTTGAGAAAGAGAGGAGACAGAGCCTGAACAGAGGAGGGGCAGAGAGAGAGGGAGACACAGAATCCAAAGCAGGCTCCAGGCTCTGAGCTGTCAGCACAGAGCCCCATACGGGCTCGAACCGATAAACAGTGAGGTCATGACCTGACTGACGTCGGTCACTTAGCCAACTGAGCTACCCAGGCACCCCTGTTCTATCCATTTTCTAAGACTTATGTGAAAAGAAATGAAACTAACATGTTTGCTAATTACCTAAAAACCTATTATTGTTGGTATTACTAATATTATTGTGAAAGAAGCTATAGATTTATGTCACCCCAGACAGCAGCTGGCAGAATTTTTGAGTTACACAAGGCCTAGGGGTAAAAGTTCAGATAATTCAAAATTAATATTATGCCCTGAAGTAGCAACGTAGAGGCTTCGGGAACCAGCATGGAATATAAGCGGTAAGAACACAAGGTTCTGTTCTACTTATGAGTGTTCGTATCCTGTTTCCCATCTGGAAAACGGGAATGGGAGCACTTAGCTGGCAGGCTTGTCCAGGGGGCTCTTCAAGATAACTCATTTAAAGAAGGAGCATAGTGCCTGGCATATAGTAGGTACTCAGTAAGTACTGGCCAATATTTAGATTTCAGGTTGATAATACAGCCTTTCCATTGAGCCGTTCCATGGAAGTAGCCAACTCCTTGATCCTGAACGTCCATATCCTAACTACGCTGCTTTGAATGAGCAATTGGACTCACTGACCTCCAAGGTTATTTCCAACTGAGATTCTAATGTCAGCACAAAGCAAACGAATCTGGCCAGTTGCCAGCAACCAGGACTGCTTTCCTCATTCTTCCCTTATAACCAACCGATGGCTTTACCACTCACATCTCTGCCCTGCCCTACCACATAATCGTTAAGCAGACTCTTTGGAACTCCCTAGCAGGCAAAGCACTAACAATAGAAAACTTAAAATTACATAAAGATTGGCATGCAGAGCTCTTCGTTTTCCCCCTGGATTATGTGACAATTGGATCAAGTCTAAACCAGAGAATGCATGACAGTGCAATGAGCTCTTCACGAACGAACGCCAGATAAGCTTCAGCAGTCGGCTCTGGGTGGGTGGAAGTTCCAGGCTTACAAAACCCTGTAGTTAGTAGAAGCAACAAATGGAGCCCAGTTGCTGACCAAGTCGTGAAACCTGATACCATGTCATGGGGCTGGAATGTAGCTCTTGGTACCTTGTTGGACAGACTTTCCTTTTATACCTCACGCAGATGAGAAGTTATTCATGCAGGCTGCATGTCCTCTTGCACATCACAGGGACCAACATTCTGCCCATTCAACTTGACATCACATGTGAGACAGACGGGTAGGGCGTCCTTGAACATGCAAGCCCATTTCAGTGATGGCAAGTGACTGACTCAACAAAAACGGGAGAGAATTTCCGCAGCCTCTATCATTCTCTTTCTTACTGGGCTCAAGTTGACTGGGTGGGTCACGGGACAGGTGAAGAAGGTATTGCAGTTTGCTCTGGCAGCATTGGTTGCCTCTTCTGACATTCCCTGCCAGTAAATATGAAAAATATAATTCTTTATGTGAATGCTTGCTTTTAAATCTTTTTCTTAATTTTAAGTTGTGAGTGAGATCACTTTTTTTCTTACGGAAATATTTTTTATTGTTGACAGATCATGCACTGTCCATTTTCTAGGCAATTTTTTTTTCCTGACGCATAGTAAACGTGTAGCTTTTCTGTTTTCTCTCTGCAGCTGGGCCCCAGTTACCTCCAATTCTGAGAACTTTTTCTCACTTTCTTCAAAGCTCTCAGACTCTAGAGTACTGACTTCCTTTCCATATGATTCATTGCCAGCTTTCACGGTGACTTCCAGATTCATAATCCTCTAGTCTCTTCCACTCAGACAAGCTCTGTTTTCCTTCTATCTCAGCCACACCCCAGCAAGGCCACGTCTTACACTTGGTCACAACTCAGATATGCTCCACTTCCAGGATGGCAAATACTGAAATCCCTCCTTTTTTCTCAAACTTCATTCTTTCCTCTCTCCCTCTTCCCTTCTGCCTTTCCTTTCATCTTTATTGAGACCTCCCATCCATGATGCTTACCTCCTCTACCTACTCCATCACCTGGATTTGGTTTCATTGCTTTTGCAGCAGCCTGAACCCATTGGCTTACCATAGCAATTCAGTATCACCCATGATTCCCTCTGTGATACCTCTCAAACCTGCTTCGCCTTTCCATTCTTACTGGCTCTCTAAAGAGCACTTGCAAGGATCTCCCACGTGGTCTCTCTTTCTTCCAATCTGCTCTGCTCTAATCCATATTAGTTACCCTTTCTAAAATGCTCATCCAAATTTTAAAGCTCCGAGAAAGCTTGGGTAACTCTTATCCTCCAAAACCTAGTTTTTCTTCTAAATCTTGTTCATGCTTTTTCCATCTCTACCTGAAGGCTATAATCTGTTGTATTAAAGTCCATCTCAGATAACACCTCTGATTCATCCACCTTCACTTGGACTTCTCAATGTTATGTTTCTACGCTAGCAGTAATGGTTTGTATATTTGTTTTATCTTCCTGCACTGTGATCCAGGGTAAGGCCCATGAGTGTTGGATTTAGAAAGACATCTGGATGAAGATCCCAGCTGTAGTATTTACCATATGTGTTCATTGTAAGATCATGGGCAATTCTCTCCATTGCTGGGACTAAACTTCCTCCTCTAAGAAGAGGATAGTACTACCTACTTGGTGGGATCATAATGAGGATTAAATTAGATGAAAAGACTACCATATAAGAGTCACTCAAGAAATATTATTTCTTCCACTCTTCCCCATTCCTTGTGCCTTTGAGGTAGAAGACTACATCTTACTTATTTTGTTTCCCTTGAAATGTCAGCAGAGTTTGGCCTTTCATAGGCCATCAGTAGATATTTACTGAAGTCCCATCTCTATATCATGTGTCCTTTTTTCTTGTTGAAGTTTGGAGTTCCAGAGAAAATGCATATTTTTAATCTGCATTCCATTTCCTACTTAATTTTGGTTTGTTTATTTATTTTATTATATTTTTAAGTAGGCTCTATGCCCAGTGTGGAGCCCAGTGCAGGGCTGAAACTCATGACACTGAGATCAAGACCTGAGCTGAGACCAAGAGTAAGATGCTTAACTGACTCAGCCACCCAGGCACCCCCATTTTGATAAGTTTAAAGCAGAATATTCTTTTATTTTAATTTTTTAAATGTTTGTTTATTTTTGAGAGAGAGAGACAGAGCATGAGAGGGGGAGAGTCAGAGACAGAGGGAGACACAGAATCTGGAGCAGTCTCCAGGTCCCAAGCTGTCAGCACAGAGCCTGCTGCAAGGCTCAAACTCATGAACCATGAGACCATGACCTGAGCTGAAGTCAGAGGCTTAACCAACTGACCTACCCAGGTGCCCCTAAGGCAGAATATTCTTTATATGCTGAGCATATACCCTACTGTGGATAATTCTATCTGCTCTAGTGAGAAAGACTATGGCTAGGTGCCCTATGTCTGACCTAGAGTAAGGAGACTTTTGTGTTTGTGTGAAGAAACTCAGTCATAATAATGATATCTGAAAATATCCCCTTTGGGTTATTGACTCAGCATGATCCAATATGGTGACCCATCATGCCCTCTCCCACATACAGAGCTAAAATGAAATGAGCTGGGAAAACTGATTCACATCCTTATATGTAGAGGGTTCCTGTTACAAAAATCTAATGATACTACAGAATTCCTGGCAAAATAAGTGCTTCTCTGGGGAAACACAAGGCTTCCAGCTCAATGCTTATTAAAGGTATTGTGATGGAGCAGAAAGTTCATTGACCTTGGATTGGAAAGGCCCTCACTCGATCTCAGCTCTACTGCATATTAGCTGTGGAACTCAATGTAGGCTACTTGGACTGCTTTTGTTTGTAAAAGATGACAGCATGTGACATCACAAGTTATCATGAGTGCTCAGTGACGCACCTAGAAGCAAGCGCCCAGTGGCATGCACAGCATATACAGAAAGAGCAATTGTCAAATGCTAGTTAAGATGTCAAAGAGTATAGGGAAATTTTTCATTTAAGAAAGACCTGGCACCATTTGTAGACATAAATAGTATCTATTGTGCTGCATCAACTATCCATGTACATGGTTTATGTGTCACCTTGGCTGTGTCTTGATGCCAAGATATTAAGCCAAACACTAGTCTAGATGTCACTCCGAAGGTATATTTTAGCATTTACATTAGTAGACTTGGAGGAAAGCAGATTTACTCTCCATGTGGATGGCTTTGTCCAACCAGGGGGGCCTTAAGAAAAAGAGATTGAGGAATTCTACCTGCAGATTGCCTCTAAGCTAGAGCTACAATATCAATTCTTCCCAGGTCTCCAGCCTGCTGACCTGCTGTACAGATTTGGGACTTGCCAGACCTCACCACAGCTGTGTGAGTCAGTTCTTTAAAATAAATCTCTCTTAATGTATATACACCTGCTATTGGTTCTATTTCTCTGGAGGACCTTGGTTTATACAGCCTGCCTTGCTCACTAGGTGGTAAATAAAGGTCAGGAACTATATCCAACTCATCCTTATATCCTCAGCACCTAGCCCAATGCCAGATATGTGGCAAATATTCATGCTTATTGAGCTGAAAAAAGAATAGCTCACATTCATATACTATCTTGTAAAAATTGTTACATTGAACAATGTCTCCACTTAGTTATTCACTCTTCAAACGTTTTTGAAATTACCATGCCTAACACTGATGATGCAGAAGGAAAGACAGAATGCCTCTTCTCTAGCAGTTGGTGGGTTGGAGTAGATGGGGCTGGTGCATAAATGGAGGGTAAAATTGGACCCTTGGGGACCAGTGTATCCAGGTGAGAGAGCATGAGTGCCTGACGCAAGGCAGAGGCGCCTGGAAGAAAGAGGAAGGGATGAATTCAAGAGAGATCTAGGATGTGGAAATAGCGGGAATAGTGAGAAACAGGAGAGCAAGATGTGTCCCATGACTCCCCGGCTTCTGCCTGAGAAGACATGGTAGGAGCATCATCTTATCTGATCCCACCACTCCTCAGCATCATAAAATACAACCCCCTCCTTTTAGGGATGCAGACATTGAGGTTGAGAGGGAACAGATCAGTTGCGCCAAGCCTCATAAATCAGGAGCTGGCAGAGCTGGTATCGGAATCGCGGGCCATGCTGTCTGGCTACAATGTCCTCTCTGCAGCTCCCATTATGCAGCTTGGCAAACTCCTGGGCAATGAAGAGTGAGGAGGGGACCCCAAAGAGTCCATGTGACTTTTCTGTGGTGTAATCTCACTCTCTGGAGCGGTCAGATGGCAAACCAACCTGTCATCCTATCTGGATGTACAACTGAACTTCATAAATGACCCAGGAGTCATTCACTTCCTTTCCAAGAAACTGCGGAGAGTGAAGCAGATTTGCTGTGCTTTCAGTCGCCTGTCCCAGATGGGAAAAGGAGGGACATTTATTTGCAGTCGGGGAGGAAGAATGTTAATTGATAAAAATGAAAGTACATTTCCCCCCAAAGTGTGAGGTAATCCTATTTTTTTCTTCAGAAGTGCCCTGCATGGGATCTGTGTTCCCTTTCGAGTACATGACAACGCTTGACTTGTTGCCTTTTCAAGCCTGCCCACCCATCCCCTTCCTGCTCTCTCTGCTGATGACCCGGCAGCATGAATCAAGGAGCTCCAGCAGCCTGGGCCCTCCCCGTAACCTAGCAGTTGTCCAGCAACTGGTAAGGAGAGAACAGCTTTCTCTTTCTTGCTCTGAGATGGACCAGGAAGCAGGAGACCAAACCCACTTCGGGCCTCCCACATCATTTTCCGAGTCTCTCTTTGCCCCCCTCTCAGCTTTCATTTGTCTTGACTCTCTTGACATGGCCCCGAAGCTGGGATGACCCACAGACTGCTAACCTGTCTTTGAGGACACCTGTTCACCTAGCTCGAGCTTTGCCTGGTCTGAGTTTCTGACCTTTTTTTTTTTTTTGACAATACTGCTGCCCCCAGACCAGTTGGGCTCATGTTTAATTCATCTCAGGGCTAATTCTAGCCAGGCTAAGGGAGAGGCGCGGGAGAGGACCTCCCACCCCAGGCCTTCCTGCTGCCATGGTAACTAAGGAATGGTGGGTGACAAGGGTCTGTGTCCCCTTCTCTGCCCCCAGCTCTGGGCAACTGTGCCAGCCGTCTAGAACTTCCTCCCAAAGGGAGCACTCAGAGGACACACTAATGGCAGAAACAAGGAACAAGGCCAGTGGGAAAGAGGCATGGGGATTCTTTGCAAGCAGGCAAGAACAACTATGCAAGCATCAGGATGCTCCTTTCCCTTCCCAGTAATACCTGGGATACGTTGGCTATTCTATTATCTTCTAGGTGGGCACACCAAGAGAAATGTCCCACAGCAGAGAGGGCCAGTGCCTCTGAGTCTTTGCTCCTGAGTCCACAGTGTGGACTGTGTTGCCTTCCTTTCATCACCTCAGTTTCTGAATTTTTTTTTTTTTAGGGTTTATTTTTGAGAGAGAGAGACAGAGCATGAGCTTGGGAGGAACAGAGAGGGAAACACAGAATCCGAAGCAGGCTCTGACCTCTGAGCTGTCAGCACAGAGTCCAATGCAGGGCTCGAACCCCCAAACCACGAGATGGTGACCTGAGCTGGCGTCTTATGCTTAACCCACTGAGCCACCCAGGCACCCCTCTGAATTCTTATCTAAGCCCTCCAAGACACTTATGTTTTTTTTAATATTTTTATTTATTTCTAGGAGAGAGAGAGACAGCATGAGCAGGGGAGGGTCAGAGAGAGGGAGACACAGACTCTGAAACAGGCTCCAGGCTCTGAGCTGGCAGTCAGCACAGGGCCCGACGCGGGGCTCGAACCCACGAACCGTGAGATCATGACCTAAGCGAGTCGGTCGCTTAACCGACTAAGCCACCCAGGCGCCCCGAGGACACTTATTTTTCTAGCACATCTCCCCACTCCCTGCCTTGCAGGACTGCCCTCACCTTAACCACTTAGCACAGTGGCATAGTGGTTACCAGGCAATTCAAGTGGAATTTAGAGCTCCACACAACACAAGTGTTCAACAAATGTTAGGTCTTTTGACTCCTACTTGCACTCTAAGCCTTCCCCAGCCTGGAGGTTTACTTCATGCACCATTCGAGACATCTTCACACTGGGGTCTGAGACAGCCCTCGCTACCCTAGAGTGAGTCTCAGATGGGGGGCTGAATCTGTGGTCAGCTGGGCTCTGACCCAACACCTGACTAATGCCAGTGGGGGGGTAGTTCTAAGGCCAGACCTCGGCCCCCACCCCCACTCCAGCCAAGTTCAGCTGTCATTTGAGAGTCATGACTTCCTGAATCTCCGGGGATGGCAATCAGATCCTTGCCAGATGGCGAGGCAGCTGGATGCTACTTTAGTATAAAATCACTACAGAACCTGTAACCATTAGAACTACCATTTTCATGGAAGCCAGTTCAACCTTGCTAATTGAGCAAATTTGGAGCCGCTCCAAACATCCATCCAGTTGATGAAATTGGTGCTCTCTAAGCATGCCGCATCACTTTGAGGCCAAATTCATAGTTTAATCTCCATTGGTGGTTTCCTGAGAATTGTCGTCCTGAGCGTTGGGAGACGGCACAGGAAATATCGACAAACACCCCTTCATCATCCGATTGTGATTTGTGAACTAACATTCCTGGCCAGAAAAAGTTGGAAGAGGCTAAAACTGTCTCTTAGCTCACATTATTTGGCAATTTAAAATCAATGATATAATTAGATTTTCATATCCCACTGCTTAATCCTTTGTTTAGATTTCATGCTTTCAATTATTTGTATCACCTTGGGTTTCCAGTTTGGGCAATTGAGAGTTGCCACTCCACACAGGAGACTCCTGATGTCCCTGATGGAAGGTCATGGTGATGTCTAGCAGTCCAGGCTGAGTCCCACTGCTTGCAGAACTTCTAGAACTCTGCTTTCCCTTGGGCATTTGCCGTCTGCAGGGCTGTGTTCCACACGGTCAGAGCCTGAGGCTGCCACATCCACAGCTCTGTCCCGAACACTGACTCAGTGCCTGGCACTCAGAAACTGCAGAGTAAATATTTATTGAGTGAATGCCTCGAGACCAATCAACGGCTCTGTAATGGCGTTCTTTGTCCTTTTCTACAACAAATGGATCTCAAAGGTCAGGAATGAGAAGATGAAAGCGGAATTGAAGCAGATTAAATCATGGTACAACATCGTTACCCATGGCCCGCGAATATCTGCAGCCAGTGTTCTGCTCAGAGGATCCTCAGCAGAGCTTCTTTCTCTCTGCCCCCACTTTAAAAATATTTATTTATTTATTTTTGAGGTGTGGGAGTAGAGCAGAGAGAGAGGGAGACACAGAATCTGAAGCAGACTCCAGGCTCTGAGTGGTCAGCACAGAGCCCAATGCAGAGCTCGAACTCCATGGCTCATGACCCGAGCCGAAGTCGGCTGCTTGACCAACTGAGCCACCCAGGCGCCCCTCTCTGCTCTTAAAAGAAAACTGGAGAACCTCCTGCAGCTCCAAGGTAGAGTGGGGGGAAAAAATGCAATGGAGAGAGGGGAATTCAGAAGGAAAACTTCAAACACTCCCTTCCCTATAGAAATATTAATAGTAAAAACAATAAGGCTAAATTGTATTCAAGCACTTTCTATGTGTCAGGCACTGTACTGTACATTTATTATTTTATTAATCTTCACAATAAGCTTATGAGACAGGTATTATTATCATGCTTATTTTGTGAATAAGAAACAGGAACTTAAAGAATTTAAATAATTTGCGAACGCTGGTAGTTAGGGAAGCTGGAATTCACCCCAGGTTTGTCTGAGCTTAGCGACAGCCACGTAAGTGTGTTTCTTTGTCCTTTGCTGTTTTCAGTATTTAAGAACAAGGCCCAAGTCTCATGAGTTGTTTAACTCAGAACACCTGGCTTGGGGTCATGCATACTATGTGGAGACAGTAAATATTGGTTGATTTGGAAGGAGAGATAGTCAAAAGGCACTAGGATAGGGTTATCACACTTGAAAATAGAGCACAAATGAAGGGAAATTCCAAAGCCAACCAAAGGAAAGCACAGCGGCAAGAGCTCTTGCACAGAAGACACAATATATCATTAAAGGTGTTTGCATCAAGTCCAAAGACTATTTTAAAGTGGATCCACCATGACTCCCTGCTTGCGTCTTCCTGAAATTTATACATTGAAGCCCTAACCCTCAATATGACTGTATTTGGAGATGGAGAGTTTAAGGAGGTAATTCAGGTTAAATGAGATATAAGGGGGACCCTAATCCAATAAGAAGAGGAGATACACCTCTCTCTCTCTCTCTCTCTCTCTTTTTTTTTTTTTAGGTTGCTTTTTGAACCGCTTTATTATATTTACAGCATGTAATAAACACCTTTTCATGTAAGTTGATGAAACTTTCCTGTGGACAGAAAACCTTCCAGACTAAGGCAAAATGAAATCCCTAACCAGAAAAATGACGAACACTATAGGTTCACATCAAGAAAATGCAACTTTGGGAAGGGGGTGGGGGTTATTATTATTAACCTTGGCGTTCAAGGCATAAGGCAAAATTCGTCTTATGGTCAGGAGGATCTCCTATAAGAATGCGCAAACTGTACCTCAACTGCAGCTCCCTAATTTGCCTCCTTAACTCTCTCATCTACCTCCTGAACCATCCCATACGATCTGCATCTCCAACTGTCAGGTCAAGGCTATTGACAAGCCTATTGGGCATATCCTTTATATCCTCATGGGCAGGTGGGGTCCAGCCCACTCTAATATTTCCTCCAGGCTTCTGGCCTTCACCACCTCCCAAAGGGTGGGCTTCTTCTTCATCTGCACTGGAACCTGCACTTCTCCTTTGCTTTCCCGGGGAACATGTTCCATGTTGAGATTTTTTTTTTCCCTGCTTACTTTTCCTGCAGATATCAAAAGCACTCTTTCTCTCTTAGCCTTGCGATCTGCGGCACCCATGGACCTGAAGACCACCTCTTGAATGCAAATGGACAACTTGCTGGGCGAGGGAGTCAAAACCGCTTGCTGGATGGTGATGTGGTTTATCTATAAAGAATTTCAATGTGGCTGGGACCCACAAGCCTTTCTGGAGCTCACCCTCCTTCTACTGCCCACCAGTTTATCAACACCTCTCTTTTCCTCTCAGTCTTTTTTTTTTTAATGTTTTTTTTTAAATTTTTTATTTCTGAGAGAGAGAGAGAGACAGCATGAGCGGGGGAGGGTCAGAGAGAGAGGGAGACACAGAATCTGAAACAGGCTCCAGGCTCTGAGCTGTCAGCACAGAGCCCGACGCGGGGCTCGAACCCACAAACCATGAGATCATGACCTGAGCCGAAGTCGGACGCTTAACCGACTGAGCCACCCAGGCGCCCCATCTTTTTCTCTCAGTTTGAACACAGAGATGGACACATGAGGACACAGCAAGAAGATTGGTCATCTATACGAGAAAGACAGGTCTCACCAGGCACTGAATTTTCTAGCACCTTGATCTTGAACTTTCAGCCTCCAGAATGGTGACAATACATTTATGTTGTTTAAGTCCCCCAGTCAGTGGTACTTACTATAACAGTCTAAGCAGACTAATATAACTGGCCACCCTACATCGTGTGGTCAGAATTATATGCGTAAAACAATACACGGATCTCATGCTTTAAAAATGCTTGCAAGGTCCACCCAGTGACTTATAAGTCCAAACTCTTTAGCTTGGAACCCGAGGCCATCCTCCATGTCACTCCTGTAGCAGCCTGCCCAGGCTGCAGGCCTTTACCTCCTTGTTTGTAGCAAGCATTCAGCGATCTTGCTTGTGTTCTCAAAACACATCTGGCATATTCTGAAGATGCAGTGAAGCCCGGCGCCTTGGGGCAGGGGAGGGGGGCGGACTGCCAGCAGTGTGTCATGTCTAGAAGATGACTTGCATGTTAGGGGACAGCAGGATATGACAAAGAGGAGCCATGTGGCAGACACAGTGACTGCCTGCCTTTCTTCCTTGTCAATAGTCCTCACCGAGTTTGGGAGAGGTGATAGGCCCAGGTCCAGAGTGAATAGTAATGTGTAAGCTAAGGGTTAGCAAGCTTGTTTCATAAAGGGCCCGTTGAAGGTAAACATTTTAGGCTTTATGGGCCATCTGGTCTTGGTTACAGCTCAGCCTTTCTAGCTTGAAAGAGGTCATAGGTCATAAACTAAAAAAAATGAGCCTGACTGTGTTCCAATAAAACTTTATTTACAACAGCAGCCAGTGGGCTAGATTTGGCCTGTGGGCCACAGTTTTTCAGCCAGTTCCTAATGCACCTACCAATCACAGAGCACAGACATTGTTGATCTGAGTCAAATCTGGAACTACTTTTAGATTTTCTTGTGATACGAAGGAGGGAAAATGGCACTTTTTAAAAGTCTTGCTGTTCAAATTGTAGGCTTTACACCAATAGAATCAAATTGTAGGCTTTACACCAATAGAAATGCAGAATCTCAAGGTGCCTGGGTTTCTCAGTGGGTTAAGTGTCCAACTTCGGCTCCGGTCATGATCTCATGGTTTGTGGGTTTGATATCTGCATCGGGCTCTGTGCTGACAGCTCAGAGCCTGGAGCCTCCTTTGAATTCTGTATCTCTCTCTCTCTCTCTCTCTCTCTCTGCTTCTCCCCCTTCCGTACTCTCGCTCTCTCTCTCAAAAACAAATAAACTTGAAAAAAAATGCAGAATCTCAGGCCTCACCTCAGACCTCCTAAATCAAAATGTGCATTTTAATAAGAAGCTCCAGTAATTGGAAGATACATTATAGCTTGAGAAGCACTGGTTGAAGCCACTGCCGATCAAACTTCTATTCCTTGCAGCTGAAAGCATCCCTAACTTACACCAACAAGCAGGGACCACGTCATGAGCAATCTTACGTATTTTGCTAAGGACTTCGGTTTTGTCCTGAAGGAAAAGGTGTTCTAAGCAGGGAGTGAGATGATAAGTTTTTGGACGTATGTCTTCTCTCGTATGAAACAACAAATGCCTACAAAATACAGCGTGTACCAAAGAAACAACTCCTGTTATTTATCCTGTGCTACAAAGTTAACGAGGTAGGCTGACAGAATTCAAAAGCTGCTTCTTCCGTAAGACCTGCTCTCCTGTCTATAAGCCACTGCTCCAGGACCCAGGGGGATGTTCTACTTCTAGTATATTCTTAGGGCTCAAAAGTGGCTGCGGGTTGTAACTCCTGGATTACCGTTTGGAACCTGAGTCTGGAAAGCTTTAATTGATTGTAGCCGCATTGAACACTGCCACCACCCAGCTGGGTTCATTTACTTTCTGCATATGTACTCACCTGTCCCCAAGACTATAAGCAACTTCATTGGAAGCAATCATATTTTAGGATTTTTACATTCCTTCCACAAGCGAAAAATTAGAGTCAAAGGATCTAAATATTACCAATTTTTTCACAAGATAAGTCTCACATACTTTATGTTGAGGCTCCAGCACAACCCAGGAATGCCTTTATAGAGAATTAAGTAGACACATTTGCTCTCAGGGCTGCCCCATTTACCAAGTCACCACATCCTCCTGTGGTTTGTTTATGAAGAGCTAAAACCCAAACAAGCACCACCTCCAGCCCAGTTACGCAGTGTGTGTGCGTGTGCTTACACGTGAACAGCACGTCATAGTAAGATCTTTATAAACAGCATCTCATTAATTTATAAAAGCCCCTAGGAGTGGGTAAATTAGTATCCTCATATTACTGATAAGGAAACCGAGGTACAACGTATGGATGCACCCAGCATAAGATCACATAGCTAGAAATTTGGGGCTGGTGGGCAAGAGGTTAGAATCCCAAACCCAGAGCCTGTGCTCTGAACTGCTAAGCACTGTTCGCACGAACAGAGCTCTGGTATATCAAAGGCCAACGTCTCATTGCCTTATTTTCTTTCCACCTGCAGGCACTAGGATTTACATGTGACAAATGATTTATCCCAAGCCCAGGGACAATGAAAATAAAGTGTCAGGGTCACTGACTCCATGGTAAAGTTCAGTCAATGACAATTTCCATATTTACCTTTCCTCAGTAGGAGCTGATGAGTTCATCTATTAGTATTAAGACTGAGGAAGTACTTTTATTTATTTGTTTGGTTGGTTGGTTTTAGTTTTGAGAGAAGGAGGGAGAGAGTGTGTGAGTGTGAGTGGGGGAGGGGTAGAGAAAGGGAGACAGAGAACACAAGGCAGGCTCCACACTATGAGCTCAGAGCCCAATGCAGGGCTTGAACTCAGGACCCTGAGATCAGGACCTGAGCCGAAGTCAAGAGTTGGCCACTTAACCAAATGAGCCAGCCAGGTGCCCCATTCCTGGGAAAATACCTTTAAAATCAAGTGAGGAGATATTACTTTTTTCTTCTTAGCAGTTAGAGTAGAAAGTTTTTCTCCATCATTTCAGAGTCTACAGGAAAGATTGTGGAGTGAGTGCCTGTAAATATGATCTTATTAACCTGTCTATATTCCAGAGGCTCTACGGCAAAGCCTGTGACCACATCCAAGCCATTAAACTAAAACACAGACCACTGAAGCCTAGAGGTGGTGGTTTGTCTTTGGATTATTCTGATCATCTGTCGCAATTTGCGTTGTGATTCAGCTCCTAGTTTCCCCTGAGTCTGCCATTTTCTGAATCAATGAGACCTCTGGAAAGGCACAGATCATCTCGAACAAAGGCCTTTCCACTCCAAGAGATTAGAGCAACGACTTGTGCCCTGCAAGTTGACACCAGACGACAGGCTTGTGTGTGTGCCTTAGGATTTCGCAACTGTTCCTAAAGATTTCTTTCTTCACTCCTGACATTCGTTTTGGCCTTCTTCCCACTCTTTCTCTCGTCTCTCTTCCTTTTCTTGTCTTTTGTTCCTCTTCTGTCATCACCCCGTTGCTCAGACTGGGAACCCAGAACGATCCTTTCCTGAATGCAATGAATAACCAATCCTGCAGATTATACCTTCAAAATAGATCTCCGAGCTACTTCCCTATTTCTTTACGAGTCTCCTCCAGTCCAGCCACCATCATTTCTCCACGTGAATGTCAGTCCCCGGAGACAGACACCTGGTGATACCGCCTACAGTGGCTTTTCCATTCAACTCCTGCTGCCGCTTGTGCTCATACAAAAGTCAAAGTGGCATGCACCACTCCATTGTCTAAATCCTCCACAAGCTTGCAGTGGGCCTCAGAATACCATCCAATTCCACGTGGGACCTGGCTTTGCCCCAGCCTCACCGGGACCTCTCACTGCACGCTAGCCGGACCAAGCTGCCAACCGTTCCTGCAATGGCCAAGTTCTTCTCCATCTCACTGACTTCTCTTCTGCTTTTGGCTCTCAAGAAATCCTTCCACTTACCTACCCACCCATCACATCCTTTAGGTCTTTGCTCAAATATGACTTCCTCAAGAGGCCTTTCTAAACTTACACTCTAGCGTCCTAGGCCCCTCATCCTTGTTTCCCTAGGACTCTTCATAGAATTCCTTTGTGTTTGTATGTTTATGTATTTACCTCTGGCCTTTCGTGATAGATTATAACCACCATGAGGTCATGGACCACAACCTCTTGGTTGATGACTTAGCATTGGGTCAGGTCTATGGTAAGCAAGGCCTCGGTTATTATTTGTCAAATCAACATAATCTGCAATACATGCACATCTCATGAAATACAAAATGGGTGTGTCTTTAGAAGACAAAAGAAGAAGCTCATGGGTTCTCAAAGATAAATGATAATTTAGTGGTGAGCTCTAGTGGGCCAACCCACACATTAATACAAGGCTTCTTTCTGTGAAATGAATAATAGAAATGGAAATATTAATAGGTTTAAGGAGCTATGTGGCAACATTACTTTAAAAAAAAAAAAAGATGTCAAGGTGCACCTGGGTGGAACAGTTGGTGAAGCAGCCAACTTTAGTTCAGGTCATAATCTCACAGTTCATGGGTTCGAGCCCTGCATTAAGGCTCTGTGCTGACAGCTCAGAGCCTGGAGCCTGCTTCAGATTCTGTGTCTCCTTCTCTCTCTGCCCCTCCCCTGCTCACACTCTGTCTCTCTCTCTCAAAAATAAATAATAAAACATTTAGAAAATATAAAATAAAAAAGGTGCCAATATACATACCAATATCTAGCACAAACACAAACACAAACATTTTTATGATGATTTCCTCCAGCAATGTCACATGCGTGAGCTCCAGTGACGTAATCCAACTTCCTCACGCTACTAGTTGAGCAGCAGCAAGTATGAGACTAGTTCCCTCTGAGACTGGGACATGAGCTTTTTCTAGCCTAGGAAAATTGCCCACATGGCAGGGGTACTTTTATGTACACAGTCATTTTAGCCAGAACATTGGACATCTCTTACCCTGGGTACCAGTATCTAGAACAAAACAATTTAAGGCATGAAGCTAACTGGTAATTTTACTTCCTTGTTTACATATAGACACGTTAGTGGTTAAAGAGCAGAATCCGAAAATCCTAGACTTAAAATTAACCCGTTCATTACCAAATAACATTTCCCGTAGCATTCCTCAATAATGTTATTTTTCAACACATAGCACAGTTCCTAAGTACTTTTATATCTAATGTAATCTGATCTTCGTGGCAGGTATTATTATCCCTATTTTACGGCTTGCAGTGGTTAATAAACTATTATCTCTCAACTCCAAAGCAACCCATTTATACTTTGTTTTCTGATTCTGGGCGGAGACTCTGGAAGCCCTATTTTCCCTGTGGTTATCTCCCTATAGGGATCCTGGAGAGAGGCGGGAAGGCAGGATTAGGCGAAGGGACTCGATCCCCCCGTTTGCTTCTTTTTTTTAATAAGATTTTTAAAAAATGTTTTATTTATTTCTGAGAGAGAGAGAGAGAGAGGGAGAGAGATCGTGAGCAGGGGAGGGTCAGAGAGAGAGGGAGACACAGAATCTGAAATAGGCTACAGGCTCTGAGCTGGCAGTCAGCACAGAGCCCGACGCGGGGCTCGAACCCACGAACCGCGAGATCATGACCTGAGCCGAAGTCGGACGCTTAGGAGCCACCCAGGCGCCCCTCCCCCTGTTTGCTTCTTGCCGCTGGCGGCCCAGCTGCTCTTCACTCAGGCAGTGGCCCTTCGTTCGTTCCAGTCTCCAGTCTCCAGCTTCTTCCACTGCCCTCTGCAGCCTCGTTGCTCCTACTCAGGAGCATCCGCAGCGTACAGGCAGTGCTCCCTCTTCAAGCGCTTTAAATGCCACTTTATCATTCCATAAAGCTGCTTTATTTTTGAAGGGAGGGTCATACTGCAGCAATTTTGCAATCTGTCGTAAGTGGGGATCTAATCCAATCATTGCTAGACCCGGAACAAAACATTCACGGGGTGTTTCCAACTATGCAACGCGCACGCGCAGAGCTGGCCCCTGCCTTGCCCGTCCGCTTGCAACGTGACCACGGAGCTGCCGGCCCCCAGATGCGGCTCCAGAGCCCAGCTCGCCTCGCCCACAGTGAGCTGCAGGTGCCACAACTCTGCCAGCGCTCTTCTCCGCTACAACTACAGGGAGATTTGGCCCGTGCAGCCCCCGGGTGGGCGTGGAGGAGGGTATTGCACTAGCATAGCAGCACCCAGTTTATAATAGAAGGTGGTTATCCAGATGCTTCAAGATGAACTGGCGAGAGCGCGGAGTTCAGGGAAAGATTTAAAAGACAGTCGTAGATTAGGGAAAAGATGTCCATGGGACTTGTGAGTCCCAATTGTATTTTTTAAAAGAAATTTTTTTTAATATTTTATTTATTTCTAGGAGAGAGAGAGAGAGACAGCGTGAGCAGGGAGGGTCAGAGAGAGAGGGAGTGACAGACTCTGAAACAGGCTCCAGGCTCTGAGCTGGCAGTCAGCACAGAGCCCGACACGGGGCTCGAACTCACTAACCTCGAGATCATGACCTAAGCGAAAGTCGGACGCTGAACTGACTAAGCCCCCCAGGCGCCCCATGAGTCCCCATTGTATTAAGTGCTTGTGCAGTGCTTACCTTTGTTGGCACTGCTCTGAGTGCTTTACATCTCTTAACTTAGTTATCTTCCTAATAGCGTCCTGAGGTAGAGCCCCGCTAGCATCCCCCTCCCCGCGTGCCTTTCCCTTACGCCCCCCTCCACGTGCAGACTACTCCCCACGCCTCCTCCTCATGAGGAGCCTGAAACTGAGTCCTCCATTAGGAACAACCTCAGGCTGCACGTGGTCCCCGTTCCAGGAAAAGCCTCAGCTGAAGCCCCCCTCGGACCGCCCTCGGATCTGCCAATCAAAAGAAATGTGTAACATTCCTGTGGTCTTGGAGACCAGTCAGGGCTGGGAACTGCAGGTAGTTACTTTGTACAAACTTGCCAATCAATCACCGCTTGCATAAGCCCCACAGTAGATTCTCTGAGCCCACCTCATAATTGGTCATTTTCAAAAGACTCTCAAAAGGCCATGATTGGGTCCCGGCAAACGTAACGGACGCCCCGCAGATACTGAATGGTCAAAACTGTTACTATGGGCGCCGTACAATTATGATTGGTGCTTATGTAATGATGCAAAACATACAACACGTGCACGGTGACACCCCCGCCCTTACCCCATAAAAACCCTGCTCGCCACTGTTCGGGGCTTCACTTTGCTGGCACTGTGCCGGGAGACGGGTGAGCCCCTGCTCGAGCTTGTAATAAAGACCCTTTTGTTGTTGCATCGGTGCCGGCTCCTTGGAGGTCTCTGGGGACTCGCGATTCGGGCATAACCCTCACATGCTCTTCCCCGTGCGCCCCCAGCAGGTGTACGCCCCTCCCCCCTGCCCCCTTCGCCCTGTGCCCCTCCCTGTATACTCCTCTCTGTAAATCCTTCTCAGGGGGCTGAAAGAAAAAGTGTGAGCTTAGAAACATGACCTAGCTTCAAGTGATTCCTGGCAGGGACAGCTCACTTCCTATGTGAGTTTGGGCAGGTTATTGAAGTTTCAGTTCCTTCCTTCCTTAGTAAAATGATGCTAGTCCCCAGTTTTCTGCTCCGGCAGCTAATGGCATCTCCATCCCCAGGGACCGAGGCTTAAAGCCTGGGATTCATCACAGACCCCTCGCTTCCTGACTCCCACACCCAATCCAGTAGCAAACTCTGTTGGCTCTACTTCCAAAACATCTAGAATCTCATCACTTTTCATGACCTCTGCTGCTACCACCTTATGTGAGCCACTGTTCTCTTTTGCCTGAGTCACTGAGTTGTCTCCCAACAGGCCACCACGCTCTGCCCTGATCCTGTCCACGGGGTGCAGCCAGACTGATCCTGTGAAGATGTTCACTGAATCACTCCCTTACCCAAAACTCTCCAATGGAAACAGTTTTAGAGTGAAAGCCAGAGGTGTTACAAGGACATGCTAGGCCTCTAGGGACGTCCCTGCGACCTGTCACCGTGTCTCCCACAGTCGCCGTGTCTCACTCCTGTGTGGCCACACCGGCCTCCTTGCTTTTCTGCTTCTCTCGTTTCCAGAGCTCACCACGGCTGGGCTCTTTGCACATCTGGCTCCCGTGTCTGGAATAAACTTCTTCAGGATTTCTGCCCGTCTTGCTCTCCTGAGTCCTTCAAGTCTTTGCTCCGCTGTCATCTTCTCAGACCTTTCCTGACCACTCTTTTTGAAGTCCTCCCCTTCTCACTTCTGGGTTCTATTTCTGGTGCTGTAGCACTTTTCATCCTTGTCACATGGGAAGTTATTTCACTGCCAGGACAGCCTCTAAGTCCACAACCAGGCAAGCTCTCCTGGAAAGGCTTATGTGTCCAATTAAGATGACTGAATCACCTGGTTTATTAAATCAATTAAAACTCACACAAAGAATGATAGGGTAGGTGTACACGCTTAACACAGCACATGGGTAGGAAAATCATAGTACCTGAGTCCACAGCTACACAGATACTCAGATGTCTGTTTCTCTCTCTCCCACTCCACTGTACCCTGATAGTTACCAGGACCAGAGTTGACCTTGATCACGGGGGTCTCGGCAGACAGAGAAGGTGTTTGGAAGTATTACATGGCCCCAGCTGTTGTTTGTCAACCAGCCTTGCTGAGCAGCAAGGATGCTGTATTCTTTGGGCAAAGGTCACTTGGGGCTGGAATACATTACCCAGATGCGTGGCCAAATTAAGAACTCATGAATATTGAGTGTCCCTCACATATTTTGGTATTGTGAATATCAGGTATCCCGGCTCTGCTATTTCTTCCTGTCTATGACCTACTTCGTCTTTCTAGCATACCTCACTTATCACTAATTTATTTATATAAGCTTACCTATGAGTTTCTTCCATCCCAATTGTTTTCTTCTCCTGCTGAATTGAATATCCTAAACAATGTGGCAAATGCACATTACAGCCTTCTAATGTGTCACATGTTTTAGTGATTTATCTTGATTATTGTCTGCTCACCCGACTGGGACAGATGTGCCACGAACAGAGAGTTTTTCATCTGTGTTTTTCAGCCAGTGTACCGCAGCACCCACATGTGCACCTTGTACAAAGCAAATACTTAAAAAATAAAGGTGGAAATACGGATAGAATTCTGAAACCCATGAAGTGAAATAAGGCATGGACTGCATTAGTGTGGAGGGACAGTGAGTTGGAACAGGAAGAGCTACAGAAAGTGAAAGCCGGGTCCTGCAGCCCTATCCTGCGGATGCCAGTCCCTCTCCCGGCAGGGGTGTGGGCATCATCGTGCTCATTCTGAAACTGCAGAGGTCACCTCCCCTGGGATTGGTCACATTTATTCCTTTGCTCTCAAAGTCGCTTTTCCTTTGCCCACCTCACTCTCAGTCATAATAGTTGTAATCATAGATCTTAAAGTAATTCAATGAATCAACTGTCACAGTGGTACTGAGACTTCAAAGCCATTGTGAGGACTGGTACTGAAAGCGACTTCAGGTATTTCCCGTGATGAGGCTGTGCTTCACTCAAACGGCCGGCCATGTGACGAGTAAGGGGTTTCAGCCTCAGCACCCCAGGCATTGACGGGCCTGGGGCCTCATGTGAGAATGTTCTGTTGTTGTAACAAAGTACTACAGACTGGGTGGTTTAAGCAAGAGAAATTTGTTTCTCACAGTTCTGGAGGCTGGGAGGTTCAAGATCAAGGTGCTGACTGATACGGTTCTGGTGAAGACTCTCTTCCTAGTGAGGGCCTCCTCCTCACTGTGCTCACGTGGCCTTTCCTCACGTGTGTGCGCAGGGGGAGCTCTCTCCCTTGTCCTATAAGGCCATCAGCCCTGTTGGATTAGGGCCCCGCCCATACGATCTCATTTCATCTGAATTACCTCCTAAAGACTGTCTCCAAATACAGTCACATTGGGAGTCAAGGCTTCAACATAGGAATTTGTGATGGTACTGACTTCAGTCCATAGAAGCCCTGATTTCTGCCGAGCAAAAATATTTTTTAATGTTACTTATCAGCTTAAAAAATTATACATTTCTTATGAAATCCACAGTTAATCCTTTGCGACTCTGGTCCTGCTTCACCCATTTACTTGCATATCTCCTTCAGAGATTTAAGTTTTGACCCTTGGCCTATAGGTTTAACCAACAGCTAGATTTTTCCAGAATGAAATTTGGGACATACACTATCATGAGTATGAATGTACTTATGGAGAAATAAGACAAAATGCCTGAGGTTAGGATTGTTCTGGAAAAGCATGGGGACATGTATAACAATGATGATAAATGACAAATGATAATTCTCTGTCTTTATACCCCAGTGGTTTGGGGAGGGCTTAATTTAGCTTGCTGTTTAATGCCTCTCACATTCAACCAAAATCTACTTGTTAAGTTAAATTTTTGGATACTGAGGAACTTGTCAGTGTTGGAATATAGAAAATAACACAGGTGGAAAGCAGACACAGCTTTCCACAGTAGAACTTTGCAAGTTTTCTTTCACCATGAGCCAAAGCAAGAAATTTAACCTTAGAACTCTGTACACATAGGGGCGCCTGGGTGGCTTAGTCGGTTAAGCGTCCAACTTTCGCTTAGGTCATGATCTCGCGGTTCGTGGGTTTGAGCCCCGCGTCGGGCTCTGTGCTGACTGCCAGCTCAGAGCCTGGAGCCTGCTTCAGATTCTGTGTCTCCCTCTCTCTCTGATCCTCCCCTGCTCACGCTGTCTCTCTCTCTCTCTCCTAGAAATAAATAACACATTAAAAAAATTTTTAAAAAAAAACTCTGTACACATAGATGCACCTTGATCTCTTCTAATTCTATTCTATTCTATTCTATTCTATTCTATTCTATTCTATTCTATTCTATTCATTTCTACTTCTATTTCTATTTCTATTTCTATTCTTATACAATGTCTGTCATGGCTTATATAGTTGGTTTCCAAAACAGGAATCAATTGCAACTGGTAGTTTGAAAAACACTATTCTAGAGGACCAGTCCACTAGGCTTCGATTTCCTTTCTGTTAGGAAATATTGTGGTTAACCTGAAGTTTTTTTCTGTTTTGTTTGTTGTTAAAATACATATAGATACAAGTCTTGGCTAGAATCTGGAGAAAATGATTTCATACTCTTGGACACTTATATCCTGAAACTTTTTTGGTCACAGACCAGACATTTGCAGAACTGGAAGTGGTCAGGTCAGTACACATCACTCAAATTCTAGTGCTCATGTGAAAGCTCCCAGTGTTTGGTAATAGGGGCCCTAGGGAGGTAAATCACAAAAATGGATTTTTCTGACTTTTGGCTTTTCTGAACATAACTAGTCTTCGACTTAGTTTGCTAACAGCCTACTTGCCAAGATCTCATTCTCCCTTGAAAAGCTCACAGTGTGGTTTTTATTTTATATTGTCTCTCATTTCCTCCCCATATTTTCCAGGTCACAGTACCACCGTTGACTTGGTGATTGTGGTTTGAGGTCACCAAGAAGCTTAATCTAGTGAGGGAGGGCAAAACCCCCAAGATTTTATTACACACCTCAATTTGCCTTCTGATGACAAGGAGAGCTTCAAAGGAGCTCAATAACTGGTAGAATTTTCAGTGGACTTCCGTAGGGAAAATTAAGGTTGAATTTGCTAGTTGGTGAAGAAAGGTGGATCACGTGCTGCCATCTATGGGCGATACTGTGAAACAGCAGAGTTTAAGTGTTGGCAATTTTTAATGCCACTTGTTGTTTTACAAAATCTTGTTTTGGAGGGGACTATAATTAGGTTCATTTATTTTCCAATATTTTATTTCCCAGGCAGCTTGGCTTCAAGCTAAAGCATCTGTAGATGGGAATGACCCATCTTTCACCCTCATGAAGCTTGTCTGTAAAGTAGACCAAGGAGAAGGGGGAATTCCCACTCCGTCTCATTACTGTCCAAGCCGACATACTTCCCCTTCAGGATGGTTTGAGGGAAGGCGAGACTGTCTGCTTCTGTCAGAGAGATTTCAAAGAACGTACTGTTCCCATGCTTTAGATCTCTCTGATTGCTTCATGGGTCTCCTGAAATGACCAAATCTTATGTGCAAAGGGCAGCTTTAATGCAAAACAAAATATTCCCGCCCTCTTTGGAAGCCTGTTGATTCTAAATGTGAATCGGTGTATTTATTAGTGAGGGAAACAGGACATCTGGGCCCCTGCTGCTTCCATATTTAAAGGGTCCCTGTTCATTAAAAAAAGAAATGAAGACATACCTAAGTAGGGTTAACAAAATTGTACATCTAAAATGTTTACAGTAGAATATCATTATCATTTTTACCAAAAAAATGCAATGCACTTTGTCTTAATCATTACATAAATGTAAGATTTATTTTAAAGTATTAATTCATAAAGCACTATAGCAATATAATGAATTGCTATTGCCATGACACACAAATTTAAAGCAAAGCCCTCAGCACAATACAAGGATACTTCTGTGAACAAAGCACATTAAAATCCCTGACTCTAGAGCATACATTCTAGTGGGGAGGGAGGGGATACACAATGGATAAATTAAATTAATTGTACGTATAGCATGGGGAATAAGTGCTGTAGAAAAAACAGGGTGCAAGAAATGGAGATGATGAATGGGTGTGGGGTTGAGGTTGTGGTTTTGAGTTGAGTGGTCAGGGTATGCCTTGTGGAGCTGGCGTTTGAGCAGAGACTTGCAGTTCCTGGTGAGATAGCCATGTGGGTATGAAAAGGAGCATTCCAGCTTGTGCAAAGGCCCTGAGGCAGGAGTGTTCTGAGGTGGGGGTAGGGATGGGGACTGGGAGGAAATGAAGCTGAAGAGAAATGCTGGGAGAGTGGCTTCGCCGTGGCTCATGGGCTTTTACTTTTTTACTTTGGCTTTTATTCTTAAGTGTAATGGGGAATCATTGAAGCCTTTGAGCAAATGAGGAATGGGATCTGATATAGCTTTTAGAAGAATTATGAGCTGCTAGTTTGAAAATAGGCCGCTGGGAGCGAGGGCAGAAACCAGGCATGGCTAGGAGATGAGTGGAGAAGCCCAGGAGGGAGATGATGAGGCTCACGCTGAGCTCACAGGGGAGGCGATAAGAAGACACCTGGTTCTGGATATAATCTGAATAGGAACCAGCAAGGTTTATGGATATAGATCTGTTGTGAGATCTGAGAAAGAGAAGGGTCAAGGATGGCCTGAGGCTGTTGGCCCGAGCACTGGAAGGCTGAGCTGCCATCAACTGAGATGGAGAGGACTGAGCATAAAGTAAGTTCCAGGAACATATCACAGCTTCTCTTGGTCCTTTCAGGGAAGCTTCGGGTCTACATGGACAACCTCACTGGGACTTACAATCAAGAGCCTAAACTTACAGCTCTTTGGGGCACCTGGGTGGCTTCGTAGGTCAAGTGTCCAACTCTTGATGTCAGCTCAGGTCATGATTTCACGGTTCGTGAGAGCCAGCCCTGAGTCTGTGAGATGGTGCCCCGTATCAGGCTCTGCACTGACAGCATGGAGCCTCCTTGGGATAATCTCTCTCTCTCTCTCTCTCTGCCCCTCCTCCTGCTCCTGCAAGGCTCTCTCTCTCTCTCTCTCTCTCTCTCTCAAAATAAATAAACATTTTTTAAAAGTTGTTTTCTTAAATAAATAAATTGACAACTATTTGACTACAAAGCCTTCCTCAGTGAGAAGGCCTTCCTGACTCCATCTTCGTAGAAAGTCTTCCGGTTCCATCCTGGCTAGCAGGTGTCCCTCATAGACTCCTTCATACTTTGCACTCCTTCACAGTGTACATTGTAGTTATGATTTCACATTTGTGTGATTATTTGCTTAATTTCTATCCCTCTTCAAGGCTCTAAGGGCCATGCACGTGGGGAGGGTATCTGTTTCTCCTTCCAACCCTAACCCCACCTGCTGGACAGGACTGGCACATGATAGTCTCCCAAGAAATATTAGCTGAAGAAAAGATAGATCAGAGTGAGATTTTAAGAGCCATACAAGACCCTTAGGAGCCCAGGATTTTTGGAACTGCCCAACTACCTTGGGTTTATTTAACTACCTAGGTTGCTTTAGGTCATGGATTTTTAGGTGCTAAACACAGGCAGTAGCGAATGCGGCCTGTTGTAAGACGCAGCTTTGGGGGCCGGGGAAGGCACAGGGCCTGGGTACGTGCATCCTGAAAGAGCAAATTTGCTTTGTCTACCTCGCCTCTGTGCCTGATCACTTTGTCCCAGTCACTCGCTCTCATTCCCTCTCCCTCATCGTGGTCTGGATAGTTCGCTCACCAGCGATTCCACTGTGGAGGCATCAGGAGGAAAGGCACTAACTGCCTCTTCCCCCCACCCCCCACTCCATGCTCCTTCTCCCAGGGCCACACGAACCTGGCCTGGGCTCCGGGTCACTTATACTTCTCACCATGGATTTTTGGAGCCAAAGAGAAGATGGGAGGTCCATGGATTCAATAAGGAACGTACCTCCTCGCTCTCCTCTGTCTCAAAGTTCACACCTTCCTTGTTTTTCACATGTATGTTACATGTCTTCTGGCTCTTAATTTCCTTCTCACCCCCAAGTTTACTCTAATGCAGGGTTTTTGAACTTCAACACTATCGACATCTGGGGCTGAATAAGTCTTTATTGTGGCTTGTGGAGCAGATGTGCGGCGTACAGTGTTTAGCAGTATCTCTGACCTTTATGCTACAAATGTTGATAACACTTTCTTTCTCAGTTGTGACAGCCAAAAATGTCTCCGGACGTGGCTAACTGTCACCTGGGGGGGGGGGGGCGGTGGGTAACATCAACCCCAGGAGAGAGCACCAGTCTCATGTGTGGCTATTTTGTAGAATGCCTTTTGACACCCTGCCCTGTAAGGCCTCACTGCTCTTGCCTTCTTCTGACCCATCTCCTCAAGTCATCCTGTTCTGTTAATGATGCTCAATTAGAAGGATGGTGCTGACTTATCTCTCCACCAACCACTTCAACCTGTAGCCCTCAAAGCTGCCCTTATAATCACCAGCATCCCAGCTTTCTGATGGGTTTTTGAAGCGAGGATGGTGCTGTTCTTTTATACATTGTCTGAACATTCACCCATGTAATAATCATGCTTTTATTGTCTGTATTCAGTATTTCCCTTGTTAACTTATGAAATGTTTTTTGTTGATCATAATACTGATGATGAAGAGCTCACAAAAGTTGTTAGATGCCAAAATAATCTTTGGCAGAAAGTCCTGGGAAACTCCCAGGCTAGTGGGAAAATTACTGGGTTTTGTATGATATGACAAGCTATCACGAATCCTGGGAAGGGAGTTGTGAGCTGGTCTGCAAATGGGGAAACTGATGAAACACAATTTGTTATGAAAAGTTACATGAAATGTGTGGTTCAGTAGAGAGAGAAACAGATCTCAGCTTTCTAGACTACAATCAGAGAAACGGGAGCTCGGAGAAACTTAGAGCCTAAGGGTCCTCAAGAAATCAACAAAAGTCCCTCATTCAGGAAATAACAGAACATAGAGCCAAGAGAATAATTGCTTTGCCCAAGGGATGTAAATAGCATTTGGAGTCCAGATTTGAACTCGGATCTCTCAATTCTCTGCTCTGATTTGTGATGACGTTTCCTCAATCCACGGCAAAATGAGAAAAGTCAGGACAATTTGGAAAGATTTTTGTAAATATGCATTAGTTACATTTTTAAAACTTTCCTTTATCTTGAGATGTATGCCCTTTAGGCCCTTCTACGTGTGTGTGTGGGGGAGGGGGGGTGAGAGTGAGAGAGAAAGGGAGAGAATTGTCTCTACTAATAAATAGTGGCTCTCGATGTATTTGGAGTTTTGGGGGTTTTCTTAATTCCCTTATTTTGGCAATTCCAAAGCAATTTCCCATACCACCCCTTTAAAACAACAACAACAAAACTCTGTGAAGCACTGGTATAGAGCTTGTATCCAGAGAACAGTAGAGCTTCTTAGACTTTCCTAGAGTGCAGGGCAGGGTACGCAGGCCTATTGGGGGAAAGAAGATGGAGACCCTCAGGTGGGCAATCCCTATAAACAATGCTGTCCAACAACCCAGACCTGGGCTTCTCTGGAGTCACCCTTCTGCCTTCCCTTCACTCCCTCTCAGTGAATCAGAACTTTCTGGAGTCCTTCAGCAAGACTCCTGACATGGCGCCCCTCTGGGTCACTAAGATGGCTGTATCAGGTCTGACCAGATTCTTCCATGGATCTAGCTGGAGAGGGTGGGTGTTGAATTCTGAGTCACCCCTTATTTTTTCTGGATGTGGCTTCGTCTAGAATTCAAAAGATTTAAGATACTAGTTCTCCAATTTTCTTAAGCCCTCTGCTTGAGAAAAGACTACCAAGATCCAAGGAAAAACTTTTTGATCCTTCTGGAAGTTGTACAGTAACTGCTCCTTTGTACCCTTTGCCTCTAGCTTGTGTTTGCCCCAAGAAAAAGGGAAGCCAAGTTACCAGAAAATCTTCATCAGGCTTGACTCCCCACCGAAATGTCCTGGCATACCAGTTTGAGCAGACTATTCAGATTCCACATTTACACCTTAACAGAGGTTTCTGAAAACGTCAAACAATTAATCTGAAGAGGTGAGTGAAATGGCCGTCCACCCCCTCCCACACACACACAGGCCGCAGGTAGCTGGGGGTTGGCACACTATAAGGCTGTGAGTGCCCTTCAAATCATGTGGCCTCAGCAGCTGCCAGCCAGCACAGAAGGAAGGATATGATGGGTTTTAAAAGGGGAAGGTGACAGTGGCATGTCTCAGAGATGCGCAAGTTTTCAAAGGAAAAGGAAACCAAAAAAGGAAAGAAATACATGGTCAACATTTGTCTGTATATCCTCGTCATTGAGTTGAATTTCTATCCATCCATCCCACTGTGTGAGGGGCCAGATAGCTCTTCCCGGGGTAGACTGTTCTAGAAGAGTGACATCTGAGCAAGGATGATGCTGCCTTTACATACCAGCTATTACTTAGACTGCTGCAGGGGGTCCCACATGAGTTCCCCCTGGGAAAAAAAGACTGCAACCCCAGGAAGCAGCAGCTGCAGAGAGGAGAGAAGGGAACTAGCAATTATAGAGCTGCTTCATGAGGGAGGCCATGCTTAGAAGCTGTGCATGCGCTTTTCTCATTTTATCTTCATGGAAATCCCATGGGGGGAGTATTAGTAACCTCACTTCGCAGATAAGGGAACAGCTGCATAGAGAAGTTAGGTAACTTACCCCATCACAGGGCTGAAAAAGGACAGAACCCAGGTGCAGACCCAGACCTCCCCATCTCCAATCTTTGCACAAGTGATGGGACATCTGGTCACCCAATGCCTTTGGGAGATGGGGCAGGGAACTGTGGTTTCTGAGCCATGTTGGGACACAGAGGGAATCTAAAGGATAGAGGGGGGAACACTTACAGGTACATTCCCTAGCAACATACGGGAGTGCACTCATGGGTTGGTACCAGGCTTCTTGTTAGCAGTACTCTGCCAAAGAGTTGTGTCCGGCAGGGCCTCTCAGGGGCTCAGTCCACTGAGCATCTGACTCTTGATTTCAGCTCACATCATGATCTCATTCTTCATGGGATCAAGCCCTGAGTTGAGCTCTGTGCTGACAGCATGAGGCTTGCTTTGGTTTCACTCTCTCCCCCTCTCAATCTGCCTCTCTTCCACTCACACTCACTCTTTCTCTCTCAAAATAAATAAATAAGCATTAAAAAAAAAAAAAGTTGTGTTGGGCAGCAGAGATGCTTCAGTTTAGGAAAGACAGGAATGTGTATTCAATAAAAAAATAAATAAACATAGATTCAGGATGGCAAATACTCCATTCAAGCCAATGCAAAGGTGGACATTTGATGAATTGGTATTTCTAACAGTTTCTGGAGTCAAGAAACATGTAAAATTGTTTGCACGACACCCTTATTATAGAACTGCTATTCAGTTGACTCGTGCTTCCGTTTCAGATAATTAATAGAAACACATGTCAGAGATATATATGTTTAAAGGTAGAAAAAAGTAATCTCGAAATTTTTAAAAAGACATCAAATCTTTGGGAGCTAACATGGGCCATTTTGTGACAGCTCAGGAAATCCTCTGGCTTCTGCTTCGGATCTGAAGAGTGTTTACATTCCAGTGGAATTCCTGGGAAAGTCCAGACCTCTCAGTGCTTTGAAAACAATGGCTTATGGAGATCCACCTCCCAACTGCAGGCTCCGGGGAAGAGGGAAGGGTGGAGAGGGTCCTCTGGGTGCCAGAGGGGCTGTTTTGCTCAGGTAGGCAGACTCTTGACAATTCCTACAGATTTTCAGAGTCGCAGTGTTTTCCTAGACAGACTAAATATTTCCAAGGTGTGGCTACCTTTTCATTCCCTAAGTAGTCCTGGAAATAGAGGCAACCATAGTTTGCCTTCAGCGGTACTAAATCTTATCTTCTACAGAAGAGGAAACTGAGGCCCTGATGAATGTACTACATTTTAAAAAAATTATATCATTGGAGCCAAGCTTTGTTTGTTTATTCACCACATATTAATCGAGCCCTGTACTCTGCATAGGGAAAGAGTAACATCTACACCCACAGTGTCTGTTAGTAAAGGAGGGATGGAGAAGGTCTATTCTGCAATTTTGTTTAGTTATTCTATTTTTATATAGTGAAGGGAATTGTAACTCTGAGAGGCCAAATATGGGAATATCGTCCCTCGTGCCAGGGTTGATTTAGGGATGGTCCGGTCAAGCGGATGTGAAGGGAAATTTGCTGTGGGGCTTGGAAATATTTCTGGGAACGATTTTTCTTCCCCAAAGGTTGTCGTCCATGAATGCAATGCATTGACCGAGGGGCTAGGCTGTGGGCGTACTGTAGCCAGCAGAGAAGAGAGGTGGAAAAAAAACAACGCTAAGACCCTGACACATTGTGGGGCTACTGAAAAGCCAAACTGCGAGGCCCCGCAACAACGCTTGGTGACATGGGAGCTAATAAAATTATTGTTGAAACCCGGTGAGTTGGATTTTCTCATACTTGCAACCAAAAGCCTCCTTCAACAATATTTCAAGTTTTAGTGGCAGGTCATGGCTGGAGTTTCCATCTAAGGACTTCTGTTTTCTCTTAGGCTGGGAGTAGGCAGGGGGATGGGAGATTTGAAGACAGTAAAGAATCATTTCAGTGCCTTAAGAAAAATCGCAAGGTCTGCTAGGGATGTGAGACATTACGGGACCAACATCCCCACTCAGGTCACCTCGCTTCAGCTGTGCTCAGCAGCCCCAGAACAGCCGTGGAGAAGACAGGTCATTACAGGCAGCGAGCTTTGGCCTTTTCCCAGGTGGGTGCTTCTCCTTGCCTTTCTCTTTATTATCTTCCAGACATCAGTTCAGCTCAATAGTAATACATGTCTACCATGGATGAAGCACTCCTAAGTTTCCATAAAACTAGAAGAATATTCTTGTGACTCCCAGGTTGGCCCAGATAAATTCAGAGGCTCTCACTGCGGATCTCTGACTTCATGGCATTAAATGATCTTCAACTGTGAGATTATATATTGTCAAAATGGAAAAAAAAAAAGTCACATGAAAAAGAAAATGCCTCTGTGGGCTATTTTTCCATGTCTTTGGGTTAAAAGCAAAGGCCAATGGTGATCCGGTGCTTTAGGTCTACCTTAAAAACACAAGACGACCCAGCATTGACACATTCAATCGTTCATTCTCTACTCCAGCTCTGAGTGTCCACCCGGAGATGGGTTTGTGTGTTATGAACACAGGCTTGCTTTTTTCGAAGTCAAATGGAGGAATCGGTTAGAAGCTAACGTTTATAGCAAGATCCAGAATTTACTCATGGCAAAGGGAGCTGTAAGCAGAGTGCCAGCTCCTCTGTGGATTAGAGGTGGGATAGCTCTGGTATGTGGCCAGGGAGGTTAGTCCAGGAGTCCTAGTACACACTCTAGAGCGGGTGACACATTTTAGACACAGCAGAAGCCTGCCTGAAGACCAGGGGCCTGGAGCAGCGTGGCCTACTTGGGTGACTCCTAATCGTGTTCTGGGGCTGGAGCCCCAGGGGAGTTAAAAAGGAAGATGAAGGTCAGGATCATTTGAAAAGCTTGGATTCTGCTGGAAAGAGGGAGCCACTGAGGAGCTAAGGAAGGCAAATAAGGCCATCAGGTTTATTTCTGGGAAAAACAGCCTGTGATTGTGCAGAGGCTGAGCTGGAGCTCAGGGTCTGAAGAGTAAGTGAAAACAGGGAAGTGTTTTGAGCGGTGAGATAGACATTGTAGGGGCGCCTGGGTGGCTCAGTTGGTTAAGTGTCCAACTTCAGCTCAAGTCATGATCTCACTGTTTGTGGGTTCAAGCCCTGCGTCAGGCTCTGTGCTGACAGCTAGCTCAGAGCCTGGAGCCTGTTTCAGATTCTGTATCTCCCTCTCTCTCTGACCCTCCCCTGTTCATGCTGTCTCTCTCTCTCAGAAATAAATAAAACATTAAAAAAAGAGAGAGAGAGATAGGCATTGTAACAGGAATGGAATTCAAATTTCAAAATAGAATAGAGCCTGGCATTTGAGGAATAGAGTCAGTAGACCATCACATTTGGATTTACACGTTCAAGCTTATTTCTGAATCTTTTGTCAAGTTAGAGCTGGCCTTGTGCTTTCTTGGACCACTGATGCCTGGCAGAAATACAGTTCAGTGACCAAAGGAAATTTTTGAGTAAGATGACGTTACTCCTTGAGTTGAGTGGTTTAAGCCCTCCCCTCCCTACGCCTCCAACAACAACAACCTGTGAAAAGGATCTAAATACACAACCATAACCACTCCCACAACAATTCTGTTTCCTCCGAAACATGCCTTCCACTCTCCCTGACTGCCTCTACAATGTGCTAAATCTCTAAGTCCTCAGCCCCAAGTGGTTCATCTCTCTTGGCCATCCCATACCCTCCCTGTGCATCTACTTCTATCACATCTCTTATCAGAGGGACCCCATTTTTGAGGGGTTGAGGGAGCTTGAGAGAAGGGCATGACACCGGTAATGAATTGATCCTGGAAGAACAGGAGAAGCCTGGGGTTACTCCCATGTTAACGATTTTTGAGCCATCGTGATACTTTCTGTCTTTAAACTTGTATTGTTTAGTCAGACTTCAGTCATCAATACAAAATAAAAATTGAGACAATTATCTGAGTAATTCTGGAAAAGGGAAGAGATTTCTGCTTGAATCATTCATCATTGTTATTTTTCTTCTTTTTTTAAGTGGGCTTTATTTTCTAGAGCAGTTTTAAGTTCACAGCACATTTATTTTAACAGAGTGCAAACAAGCACTCAGTGTTCAGGAAAGTTCTGACGTAAGCAGAACCTTGCTACAAAAGATCTTACAGGTCACAAAATTTCCGCGGAAACAAACTGTGAAAATGACCTTGACGCTACTCTATGGGCCTCATTGGATTCATTGACATGATTATTAGAATGCAGTTTGAAGCTAAGATGCATTGAGCATTAAGTCTGTGCCAGGCCAGCTCCAAGGGCTCTACTTGTATTAATTCACTTAATCCTCACAATCACCCCATTATTATCACCATTTTGTAGCTGAAAATCTAGGGAACTCAGCTGGTAAGTGGTAGAGTTAGTGAGGACTCAATCCAGTCTATTAGACTCCAAAGCTCAATTTTAACCACTAGCTTCGCTGGTCTTGTGCAGGAATGTTGTAGAAGTATAGGGAACATGGGGTAGAAGTATAGGGAACATGGGGTGTGCGTGCTGAGGTGGTGTGTAGCTCAGGAGGTAAGCTGTGAGAGATGATGGGAAGGAGACTGGAGGTCCTGGATGGTAAATGCAGCTTATGAATCCTGTTATCTAGAACCAGAGCATTTCTCTTCTATTACTTCTGCTAAGTACTCTTCTAGGAGAGTTTGAGGCACTAGGCACTGTTTTCTGCATAGACAAGGATGTAAAGGAGAGAACCACACTGCCAGAGGCTATTGTGGTGATAGCAGAGAGGATTAAAAGAAATTTCCCAAGAAGAAGGAACAAGTCAGGGCTAGAGCCCCATTGTGTCTTTGGATATAGGATTCTTATTCCACTGCTAATATTAGAAAACCTGGTTGTATTCTTATATCATGACTGGGGATGGGGGTTGGGGGGTAAGGAAGTTGTTTCTTTCAAAAGGCACAGTATAGCAACCAGAAACTAAAAAGGGTTTTGTGTGATAAAAACAAGGCCTAAAGCTGCTAAGCTAGGAGACTGTATTTCTTCCATTCACTACCTACCTCTCTTCAGGGCAACTCTCCTGTGTTGATATTAAGATTTGCGTTAATACTCTCAATGTCTTCTGTTACTTTTTCCTTTCCTGAGTCAAGGGTCCCATACATCACTAAACTCTACAGTTTAGTGACCCTTGGGTATGCATGGCTGGTCATAAACTTCCCATGAGCCCAGTATAAAGTAAATACTCCATAAAAGTTAGTAAATTCATAAGCAGCATCAAAACTACATGAGAAGGAAATAATGAACTTTGAACAATCAGCTCAAAATGACTTTCCCAAAGTTTTTCTAAGTATCCTAAATATATCAGGGAGTGGGGAAAATTGTTTCCTGTCTCTCTCATCACCAAGGGATTTTCTCTCATATGCAGGTCATTGGCAGCTGCTTCCCTGACTTTCTGAGACCAAGAAGCAACAAGGGTAGACCAAAGAGCATACACTGAAGGTAAGAGACAACTTTAGTCAGGCGTAGGGAGTCCCAGAGTCCTCCCTCAACTGCGATAAAGAGACTGAAAACAGCTCCACTCCAATTCCAAGGCATTCCCCTTTGCCTTCATATTTCTTGGAGCGGAGTTTTCTCAGGCATATTTTCACCCACACAAAGATACTGACGTTTGTTCTTGACCTTTCTACTTCAGTTCTTTCCAAATTCGTTTTCACATTTTTATTGCTGTGAGATACCATGCTTATCATTCTTCTTCCATCTATTCTGGTCACCACTTGGCATGGGATGGTGGGGAGTTCCGTGCCCATTTCCTCCAAGGCTCTGGTGTGCTTCCACCTCTGTTCAACTAATGTAGCCCTTGAACAAAACATTCCATACAGCTTTGACCTTTGTCCACTGATTCAATGTGCCTTCCTCTACTTCCAAATTTTGAGCATGCAAATATTTCCTTGTTTTGTAGACATTCTAACCACCACAGATGAAAGGTCTGTCTCCACCCTCGTGCTGCCAAATAAATACTGAGTTCTAATATGCCATTATTGATACTCCCAGACAACACATGAGCTTGGCCCTCTAGTGTTGTGGGAAAAAAAGCCCAAAAAACAAAACATGACTGAAAGAGACTAAAGAGTGAATGAAAATGAGGAAGGCACTCTGACCTGGGAGATAGGTAGTCCAATAGAAATGGAATTCACACCTTAAAAATACAAAGGACCCTGGTATTTTGGAAACAGAGAATGTGTAAAGCATTATATTTCAAATTGTAAATTCAAGAAGTCACTTCTGGATCCTTGACCAAATCAGAGTCCATTTTGTGTTTTCTTGGAAGGGTGACATTTTTGCAGAAATACAGTCTGGTGAACAAAAGACATTCTTGAAAGTTTGCTTAAAATTGTAAATTGAGGGGTGCTTGGGTGGCTCAGTCAGTTAAGCATCTGACTCCTGATTTCTGCTCAGGGCATGATTTCGTTGTTCATGAATTCAAGCCCCTGTGTCAGGGTCTGAGTGGACAGTGCAGAACCTGTTTGGGATTCTCCCTCTCTCCTCTCTCTGCCCCTTCCTCACTTATTCTCTCTCTCTCTAAAAATAAATACAAATAAACTTAAAAAACTGTAAATTGAGTGGGGATGGGGTGCAGAGACTTGCCTTAAAGATATTTGATGGAGAATCTGAAAACAAACAAAAAAAATCTCATTAAAAATCTCAACTTTCTTCAAAGGTCACTTTACATGCATTTAAGCATGCAAAACCAAGCATAACTCCTCTTGGAATGCCAGGAAGGATATATAGGAGGTATCTATCTATCTATCTATCTATCTATCTATCTATGTATCTATCTATTTAATATATACATATAGTATAGATTTTATATATCCAGCAATGGGTAAGTCCTGACTTAAAAGAAATATCCAGAGAAACAAACTTGGGTTAGTAATGAGGTTTAGAGTAGACTTATTTCAACATGCTGTCTCTCAAGACTGAAGACCTTGCTGAGTGATGGGAGCATGTGCTCCCCACCTATATTTCCTGCTTCCTTCCCTGTCCCCTGGGTGATGCACACTCAGGCCAGAAACTGATAAGGATATTTTGCCCAACAGGGAGGTTTAGTTCCAGGCATCTTAGGAGAGATGGCCCAAGCTGTCCAGATCAGGCCCACCTTGAAGAAGACACAGCAGCAAGTCAAAAATGAACCAGAAAATGAATGATGACAAAGAGAAATATGTGGTAACAGATGTTTAATACGAATGGCTATCCCCATTCAAACCCAGAAATATAGGCATTTTTAACTAGAGGAAGTAAGGAGTCAAAGAAGCATTTGAGGAAGTGAAAGGTTTCAGCTTAGTTCTGAATCTGGAAATGAAGGAGCACTAGTGATTATGAGGAGTCCAGCCCTGAACCGCCAAACTCAAATTGGTCCCTCTATATTCCAGACATTGTTGAAGGAACCCTGGTTTAGCTTCTCTATTACAGTTTTCCATCCACATTTCTCAGAGATGAGTTCTCCAGGATGAGAAAAACTTATGCCTGTGATGTAAAAGATGATGATGTTTCAGCACAGGAAGATAAACACAAGAAGAGCTAAATACAAGGGGCCAAACATTTTTCAATTTTCTTTTTTTAAGCATTAATCATGATTAACACCTGACCTTATGAAGGAAATGACCCAGGTTGCAAAATCAGCAGAGGCAAGGTGTGGCAATGATAGGGGACTTCTACTCTACAGACAGCTAGATTTAACCAAATCAAAAGCTGAAGCCTGGTAAGTCTTTGACCTACCTGGCTGGACATGGAGTCCAAACCAAAGGAACAAACAACTAGAAGAGAAACTTCTACTTTGAATAAATCATGAGAAATGAGTGAGAACAGGTTAGTGGACTGAAGTAAGATGGGGAAGAGCAAAGAGGAAGAGCACAAACATATGAATTCGCAAGGCACTTAAAATATATCATCTCATTAATTCATCTTAATGACTCTGTGAGATGTAATGTGGCCTCATGAGATAAGGTGTAATTATCTCCACTTGGCCTCAGAGAGATTAAGGAATGGCCCATGGTCATCCAGCTAGTTTGAGTGGGTACAAGCATTGAGCAGAGTCCTGTCTCAGAGTTCAAGTCTCCTCTACTCTCATGTTGCTTCCTTGAGAAACTTGAGAAAAAACATCTAAGTCCCCTGAAGAGTGTCAGGCATTTGAACTATATCTGGGAAAACATTTCAGAAAGAATTCAGTTAAAGGTTGGTGTGAGCCTATGACTTACATGACCAAAACGAGGTGACGTAAAATGTTTGGGTGACAAACAATCTCTGCAAATAACCTATCCTAAGTAAAGCTGGAGAGGTCAGCAAAGATGCTGATGTGACTCTCAAGGGTCAGATATTTGATGACCTTCAAATACAGATCTCAGCTCAGATATTAGAAAGATACAGGGGCACCTGGGTGGCTCAGTCGGTTAAGTGTCTGACTTCGGCTCAGGTCATGATCTCACGGTTTGTGGGTTCAAGCCCCCCATCGGACTCTGTGCTGATAGCTCAGAGCCTGGAGCCTGCTTCATATTCTGTATCTCCCTGTCTCTCTGATCCTCCCCTGCTCCTGCTGTCTCTCTCTCTCTCTCAGAAATAAATAAAACATTAAAAAAAAAAAGAAAGATACATAGAAAAGGTAGACAATCTCCAAATTAGAGAGAAACATGCAAGGGAGGTTACATCCAGCATCTGGAATGCTGAAGTTTAGCAGGAACTTAGTCTGGTGAAAAGTGCTGAATTGCAAAGTGGGGGGATTTGGAGCTGTACTCAAAGCAGGAAGTAGGTCAAGGAAGGCAGAGACTTGTTCCAGAGGCAAATGGTGCAATGTCAATAGGAAACTCTGAGAAAAACAAACTGTTCTACTCCAATTTTGCTTCCGTTGTCTTCATCAATGAGAATAATCTTCAGCCCTGCAATGTTGAGCCAAAGTCTGGTAAGACTTGAAACCCATCTGCTTTAAGTAAGCTGAAGTCTCTTGGCCTAGATTAATGAACTGCCTGAGAGAAGTCGCTAGAAAGGTCACACTGCTATATTAATTGGAGACAGTGAAGAAATGTCACAGGCCTCACAAAAGTGGGGTCCAACATATGCAATTTTGATTTTCAAACAGGAGGAAGGGGAAGTCTATGAAACATTATCTGGCAAGATTGTCCAGGACAGATCAGAAATCAGTGCAGATTCACTACAAATAAGCGATGCTGGACTCACCTCATTTAGTCATAGAGTTCTTACTCCTAAAGACCAATGGAAGACTGTTAGCAAAGAACATGAATAGTCCTTAATACCCTTGAAGATGAAAAGAAAAATTGGGGGGCTAGAATATTATCAATTAAATACATTTCTAGCTGATAAGGGACCATAGCCAGGGAAATGCTGCTCATGAAACCACATCATCCTGGAGAGAGGTCTCCAGGAGGTTTCATCCATATCCCTACCCTATTAAGCATTTCTGTTTCAATTAATATGGGCTCAGCTGGCTTCTTCTTCTTTTTTTTTTTTAATGTTTATTTATTTTTGAGAGACATAGGGAAAGCACAACCAGGGGAAGGGCAGAGGGAGAGGGAGGCACAGAATCTGAAGCAGGCTTCAGGCTCTGAGCCATTAGTACTGAGCCCGATGCGGGGCTGGAAACCATGAACTGTGAGATCACGACCTGAGCTGAAGTTAGACACTCAACTGACTGAGCCACCCAGGGGCCCCTCAGCTGACTGAAGATTGAGAAGGATGACAAATAGTAGATGCCAGATTAGAGTTAAAAAAGAACGTGATGAGCTAGAACAATGAATCCAACAAAGAAACATGCAACTATGGTTAACACTTGGATTCCAAGGTGAGATTCACAGATGTGCATGTCCAAACAGTAGTATATGCAAAGAATACCTCTGGGGATTTTGTTGACTCAAAACGATTGAAGAGTATGAAGGAGTTGCCAAAACTTGGACTGTCACCTTCTATTAATGGCTGCATTAATGGAATACAGTACCTAGGATGATGAGGTTAATAGTCTCTTTATTCTGCCCAGGTTTGACTGCACTTTACAAAGGGTGTTCAATTCTGGGTGCACTCTCCAAAAAGGATAGCAATTATTGGGAGCATGGACAGAAAAGAGGAAGGGAGGTAGGAAATGAGAAACAATTAAAGGAACTGAAAAGTTTGGCCTGGAGAAGAGAATTGATAAAGCATGGGGTTTCTTCTCCATAGTCCTAGAAGGTAGAACCAAGGCTAGCAAGGTGGACGTTGGGCAAATTGTCAGGAAAAACATCCTAATAATTCTAGATGCTCAGCATACGAATGGGCTGGCTCACAAAGCTGGGTGGGTCCCCTCACTCTTACTCTTCAAATACAGGTTGGACAACCACTTGCTGAGGGGGAGGAGGAGACAAGAGATTCTTGTCCGAAGGTTACATCAGTCCTGGTGGCTCCTCATGCAGCTTTTTCTTGAACACTTGTTGGGAGAGATCACCACCTAATGATACTGCCTAAATGTGTAAATAAAAGCTTATTAAATATCACTCTCACTTTGTAGATTACTACAGATCTTTGATAACTGCTATAGTGCTTTTCAGAATTTGGAACTGTCCCTTGGATTAGATCTAGGATGAATTATTCCCTCCATTTTTGGCTCCAGCTCCTTACTCACCCGCATCATCTGTTGCCCAGAATATAGCAACTCTTTCCTGAATATACTCTCCCAGACTTTATTTTTATGTTCCTTTCAATGATCACTCCCCATGCTGTCCACTGTATTCCTTCTTAAAAACATAGTTTTTGGGGGGTTTTTTTAATTTAAAAAAATTTTTTTTAAAGTTTTATTTATTTCTAGGAGAGAGAGAGAGACAGCGTGAGCAGGGGAGGGTCAGAGAGAGAGGGAGACACAGACTGAAACAGGCTCCAGGCTCTGAGCTGGCAGTCAGCACAGAGCCCGACGCGGGGCTCGAACCCACGAACCGCGAGATCATGACCTAAGTGAAAGTCTGACGCTGAACCGGCTAAGCCACCCAGGCACCCCAAAAACATAGTTTTTCAAGTCAGTACCACGTGTAAGGTCTTTCATGACTCATTTTTTGTTTCAATAAATTCATGGCATAATAAGGTGGCACAGAAGGGAAGGGAGATGACTGGCTGCTCTATAATCAAAGAGGTTTAAAAGGCCTAACCACAAAATGCAGCATTTGGACCTTGATTAGAAATTGATTGGTACATAACTACTCATGATAGAAATCCTTGGATTCATGCCTTAGGCTCCCCACACCACCACCATCACACAAGAAACCATCCCATTTTATCTTTCCCAATAAGCAATGTAACACACATATTCTGTATCTTTATAAAAAGATGCAGACTGGAAGCACTAATCAAACTCATCCATCTGACTGATCACTGGAGAACATAGTGGAAGAGGTGACCATCTGCTTGCGCCATTGCTCTATAGTGTTCTGTCCCTATGTAAGACACAGCCTTTTAGTAGAGAAATGGGACAGTCAAATCTTGATTATCTGCTAATAGATGGAAGCTGATGCAAATGTAATTAATTGATGAATACTTTGCCTAGTGTGTTCTACTGTCTTAACAATGTCTTAAAACCTGGCTATAAAAGAGTCTTAAAAAACAGGAAGATAAGAAGCAGTCTTTGAGAAATCTTTGGGAGAAACTGTGGTAGTGAACTCAGAATCTTTGTTTTCCTTTTGACAGTTGTTTCTGAATTACTTCTTTTAAATTATTTATCTTGAAAACCTTCCCCAGGAAGGTTTACACCGGGATTCTCTCTCTACACGTGGCTGAAATTATGATGTTTAAGTTCTGGAGCTGTGGGATGGCTCTCTAAGTATCAAAGAGGCAGAAGAGAGTATAAAGCCGGTTGCTTGAGAGAAGCAGAGGGAGATATGGAAAGGGAAGCCTTGGGGCTTTCCAAACATTATGGCTTCCAGAAGTCTAGCTGTCTCTTGGAGTTCTTAAGATATACCTTTACTCGTATAATAAACTCTCTCTTATTGACAATAGAAACTAAAAGAAAAACTAAAATGAGACCTGATCATTAACATCTTTCAAGCTCTTACTTCTATGAAAACTCCCCTGATTTCATGACCCCAAGCAATGTTATCTTCCCAACCCATACAGATATTTATCATCTCCTTCACTCACTGAACTTTTCTGTGAACTGCTTGAATTGTAAGTTATACTTACATTTCCACAAGTGGGATAGACATTATTTAAGTGAAGGAATTAATGTCTTTTACTCTTTTGTATTCCCTACCGCACCAAGCAAAGGATATGGTAGACCCCCGATAAGTATTTATTGATTTATGAGATTCATTCATCCTCAGCAGTGCAGACTTTCCTGTCGTCAAGCAATTGAAATCACCATGATGTGAGATAAAACAATAGAGCTTACGTAGGCAAAAGAGAGAGAGAGAGAGAGAGACAGACAGTAAAATAACTGCCGGGGGAACCCTAGATTACATGCCAGTTTAGAAACAGTTTTTAAAAGACCCCTGAAAGAATGTGCAAGTTTGGATTAGTCACCCTCAGATGTTAAAATAGTAGGTCAGCTTAACAAATGTAATTAGTTGGGGCTCACTCATCCGTGCTGTATAATATGCCTATTGAGTTGCCTTATTTTCATGTGTTGGCAATTATCTATGCAGAGCTTTTCCCTATTTACATCACCGAGAAAAATAAAGAACTTACTGTATGAGCACAGGTTTGGGGAAGTCTTGACTTGGCAGCGTTCTCCTGTTGTGAAAAATATCTAGGGGCTTTAACTGAGTTCAAGCTTACCATGAGCCAAGGGCTTGCTTTAATTCTTTTAAGACTGATGCAATCTTCGACCAAACTAGGCAAAGAATCACATTAACTTGGAGTCGGGTATTATGGTTATCTAGAAGTCCAAACTCTTGCATGGTGTTTGATTTTTGCTATCTCAGATCATCCAAGGTCTCCTTTGACTTCCATTTGTGATCCGTTAAATAGTTCCTTCCACATAGCACAGCTCAGTCATTAGGAAATTCTTTAGTATTTTAAGCTTTATCTACTGTCTATTTTTCTGGCACTTCCACCTATAGAGCTTAATTCTACCCAGTGAATCACATAAACCAAATCTCACTCTCCACCTTCATTATAATGGAAACATGTCTATCATCTCCCTCCCCCTCCCCCAAGCTCTGACTTAACATCTTCCCTGTTCTCTCTCTATCTTTAAAACTTTATTTTTTAGAGCAGTTGTAGGTTTACAACAAAGTTGAGAGGACAGCACAGAGATTTCTTATATACTCTGGCCCCCCACACGTGAAGAGCCTCCCCCACTATCAACGTTCCCCACCAGAGAGGTACATCTGTTATAATTGATGAACCTACACTGAGACATCAGAATCCTCCAAGGTCCATAGTTTACCTTGAGTCCACTGGTGTTGTTATACATTCTATAGGTTTGGACACATGTATCATAACGCATATCCATCAGATAATGGATATCACAATATCATCCAGAATATTTTCACTCCTCTAAAAATCCTCCATGTTCTGCCTATTCATCTCTCTCCTGCCCCTTCCCACTCAAGCTCCAGCAATTTCTGATCTTTTTAATGCCTCCACAATTTTGTCTTTTTCAGAATGTAGCATAGTTGGGATAATGAAGTATGTAGTCTTTTCATTTAGTTACATGCATTTAGGGTTCCTCCATATCTTTTCATGGCTTGACAACTCATTTCTTTTTAGTGTGAAATAACATTCCATTGTTTGGATGTTATGTATCCAATTATGTTATGTTATGTACCCAATCACAGATTATGTATCCGTTTACTTTCAGAAAGACATCTTGGTTGCTTTTAAGTTAAGAATAAAGCTGCTATAAAAATCCATGTGCAGCTATTTGTGTGGATGTAAGTTTTCAGCTCCTGTGAGTAAATACCAAGAAGCATGATGGTTAGATTATATGGTAAAAGTAGGTTTACTTTTGTGAGAAACCACCAAACTATGCTCCAAAGTGGCTGTATCATTTTGTATTCCCAGCAACAGTGAATGAGAGTTTTTATTGCTTTACATTCTTGCCAGAAATTGGTGTTGTTGTTGGTCTAGACTTAGAGTTCAGCCATTTTATTCTTTTATTTTGTTTTATTTAATTAATTAATTTATTTTTTAATTTATTGTCAAGTCGGCTAACGTAGTGTATACAGTTTGCTCTTGGTTTTGGGGGTAGATTCCCGTGACTCATCGTTTACATACAACACCAAGTGCTCATCTCAGGAAGTGCTCTCCTCGATACCCATCACACATTTTCCCCTCTCCTTCACCTCCATCAACCCTCAGTTTGTTCTTTGTATTTAAGAGTCTCTTATAGTTTGCCTCCCCCTTTCTGTTTGTAACTATTTTTTCCCTTCCCTTCCCCCACGGTCATTTTAATAGGTGTGTGGTGGTATCCCAGTTCTCCTAAACAATTCTCTAAGCCATGCAATTTCCAGATCCCCCACTGTCCTACTTGCCATTCTTACAAAGCTCTATTTTATGAAGAAACTGAGGCTCAAAGAAATGTTATTCGCTCAAAATCAGAAGGTCAACATCAGAACTGAAATTTGTAGTCACTGTTACTTGGAATAAACTGACTTAATTGTAGCGACTTCTTGTTTTACTGTGAATGGTGCTAACATTCGGAATTGCAGGGAATCTATACAAAGAATGCCAGACAATGTCTAAAATTTCTGTACCGTTCGGATGAAAGCACACCTACCGTTAGACCAAAAGGACGGAACAGATTTGAATGGAGTCAGTATTGTTTCTATTTTTAAGTTAATGAAAATGATTGTTTTTGAAGAATATGATAAGCTTAGGCTAAGCATAAGAATGGAATGTATTAGGCTAGAATATGCTGAGTTTTCCCAGAGCTAAGAAATCCAAAGCAGGTAATGAGCATATTAAATTTTTAATGTCTGATGCTCAGATTTAAGATGATCATACACATCCCCTGTGTACTTGGTAACTTGTTTTTCTATCTGAACTTTCTCAAGAATATAAACAATATGTATAGTCCTGAGTAATAGCTTCATACCGGACTTCATTTTTATCTAAGAAATGTGCGTAGTAATCTACACTTGTGTTTATTGTAAATGTTAAGGTTTATGAATTGCCAAGTAAACTTTACCAAGAATCCTGGAAATGAGTGATTCTGATTTGACTGATTTCTCCCTGAGGTTAGTTCTAGGTCATTTGTATTCTGAATCTTTATGCCACTTAGTCATGATGGGAATTATAGCTGACCTGGATTTCCCCATTGACATTTCCACTTGATTAGCCCTGAAATATAAAGTGTATGAATTCTGTTTCATTCTAGACTTAACTAGCAGGAAACTTCTGCTTTTCTTCCCAAACACTCCTTCAAATTTATAGAAGTCAGAAGTCCCAGTAGAATCACACAACAGATGTTTCTGGCATATGATTCATTCACCCATAGGGACTCTGTGGGCACCAGTATAGGAATTTTTCATAGGTTGCCCAGTACTGCTTACCAAATTAGAGCCATTAACTCTAATTCAAACTAATTGGACAAAGAACAGTCTGAATTAATAAAATCTTTTAATCACATACTTAAGAAAACTTTTTAACTATAATAATTTCACACTCAGAGAAAAATTACAAGAAAATACATGAAAATCCACATATATTTTTAAGCCAGATTTCCAAATTGTTTACATTTTTGCCACATTTGTATTATCATTCTATTTGTGCATGTCTTTTTTCTTTATTTTGTTTCTGAACATTTTGAGGGGTTATTCTTTTATACTTCCCTTTACCTCATATTACTTTCTGAGAATTTCCTAAGAAGAAGGGCATTTTCTTTCATAATCACAGTACAGTCATCAAATGTGGGACATTTAACATTGATGCAATGGTTTTATCTAATCTACCATTCATACTTTTTTTACTTACCCTAATGTCCTTTATAACATTTCTCCCCCACCCCCCCAGGATCTAATATAGGACCGTGTATCACATTTGGTTGTCTTTTTGGAGTCATTAAAAAAATCTGGAACAGTTTCTTAGTCTTTTCTTTGTATTTCCTAACAAAGGCTAATAACTTTATAGACTGTTTCTCCATTTTGGTTTGCTGATGTTTCCTTGTGATTAGATTCAGGTTACAAGTCCCGCTCCAGAGAACTACGTAAATGAGGATGTGTCCTCTTAGATATTCCAAGTAGAAGATATCTATCTGCCCCTCATTCATGACGTCAATTTTGATCACTTGATTAAACTGTTATCCATTTTTTCCATTGTAGTTTCTGTTTTCTCCCTTGCAGCTAGTAAGCAATTGGCAGGGAGACCCTTTAGGCCCATCCAAATATCTTACTCATCATCATACTTTCCTTCCCAAACCTGATGATTTTTGCCTTAATCAATATTTGCTATGATGGTTGTAAAAGATTGATTTTACATGTCCACCTGGTCCCTTCACATTTATTAGTAGGTGTTATTCAATAAGAAATGCCTCTCCTACCACTCTCTCTCTCTCTCTCTTTCTCACCCCCTCTCCCTCCCTTTCATCTATCTAGCTATTATTAATATAGCTCTGTAGGTTCCAGTTTTATTCCAAGGGCTATAACCCATTCCTGTCACTATTCATTTTAACACTAAAGTCTCAAATTTGGCAATTTGGCCCCCCTTTAAGCTGACTTCTGGATGCTCCCATAACGTGCTCCCATAATGCACCCTATGTGCTCCTATAATTATTTTTAAAACACTTTCATAGTTTCAGTTTCAAACAAGTTGTTCTCTGCCCAGCACTGGACTTGGCCACTTCTTCAAGGACCTCTGCTTCCTTTTAATGGGAAATCGTATTTAGAAACCAAGGTCTTAGCACTAGATCTGCTCATTGCTACTGGGGTGTTTTTTTCTTTAGGCCCTTTCAGAGGACAAAGCTGGGAAAAAACACATGCGTGTGCACGTACGCACACACACAGACACACACACACAGTGGTGTCTGATATTGTACTGGCACCCTCAATATCCACCCTGCTCTGCAGGGCTCTTCATTGCCGTCCTCTGCTCCATCTTTTTAACTCCTTTCTCCTGCAGTGAGAATGCTGACCACCACCAACGTCCACATACTGACTCACCATCCCAGGGCTACACTCCACACAGAATCACTTCAAAACAGTTGTACCCAAATTACTCTGCTTGCCAAAGAGAATAAAAGGAAATTAAGATGTATCTGCTGCACTTCTGAGTTGTTCCGCAGAGTAACAGTATACGTTCAAAGTATTGTAGTCTCAAGCGACTTAAATTTTTCCTTCCCCCTGCCATCCTTTCAGTGTAGTTATGTTATCCATCTCCTAAAGGTTCACTCAGGGAAGTTCTGCTTTGTTCCCTCTCACATTCCCCTGGTCCCTCTTCACCTCTGGTCGGTAACCATTTTCCCTGCTGGCTGGGTTTTCCTTCCTGTGTTTCCTGTCCCCAAAATAAGCAGATTCATGTGTTTTCTTATTTTTTTTGTTACATAAAAGATAGTGTACTATAAATACTCTTGCAATTTTTTTTTAAATGTAATGTCTTCTGGAATTTGTAGAAGGATGAGGAGGAGGAGGAGGATGATAGTGAAATACTATTCCATTGTGTGTACCTGAACTAGCGGTTCAGGCCGTTCTCAATATTTTGTTATTGCAAATAATGCTGCAATTAAGAAACTTGTACCTGTGTATTTTCCTGTTTCGAAGGCTTACCTTCATGGCAAATTCCTAGAGGCAGGATTGCTGTGGTTTTGTTAGCTACTGACAAATTCCCTCTCATGGGAGTGAATCATTTTATACCTCCACCATCAAGGTATGTGACTGCGGATTTCCTTATAGTCTCGTCAATAATGTGTATTGCCAAGCTTTTGACTATTTGCCAACCTGATGGATGAGAAATTGTACCTCTATGGGGTTTCAGTTTTAATTTCTCATGAGTGAGGCCATACTTATATCTTTTCTGGGGACGGTTCTTGGTTTTGCCCATTTTAAAACAGGATTTTCAGTGTTTCCTCAAATTTTAAAAGTTCTTTATATATTATTAGTTATATACATATAATATTATATATTTTGTTATATATTTTAATTATATATATAATATATTAATAGATACAGATATATATTAACCCATCATCTGTGATATGTTTTTTTCCCAATTTGTTATTTATCCTTTCCTTTGCTTGTGGTTTTTGCCATTTAAAAGTATTTTGCTAGTCAACTGTGTTAAGCACTTCTCTTGCATCTGGATTTGGAGTTATAATTAGAAATCTTATACCTTCACTTAACTTTTGGGGATATTCATT
>NW_027532015.1:13733059-13767138 GCF_008692635.1 Crocuta crocuta
CACATCCAATCCTTTTGGAGCTTATTCCTATATACCTAAGAAATGGACATACTTTTATATGTGGAATCTAAAAACACCAAACTCATGAAAACAGAGTAGCATGACGGTGACCAGAGATTGGGAAGTGGAAGAGTTTAGGATCCATGGTTTAAGGGGACAGACTGGGAACTAGCAGATAAATGAATGCCAGAGAACAAATGCACAGCATAGGATTAGAGTCAACAACATTGCATTATGAAACTTCAGAGTTGCTTAGAGTCTAGATCTTTATTGTTCCTGCCACACCCACACAAAATGATAATTATGTGACATGACACAGGTGTTAGCTAATGCTACAGTGATAATCATATAACAATATATAAGTGTACCAAATCAATACATTGTACACCTTAAGGTTATACAAAGTTATATATCAGTTATGCTTCAATTTAAACATTAAGAAAATGAAAAACCTCAAAAAAAAGAAATGAACATAATTTTACCATGTTTTTCCCCAAATGCTTCAGGACCTTTAAAAAGTCCATTTGTCTCCCCAGAGATTTAAGATACCACCTTCATCATATTCTAGATTACCATTTGAACTGGGTCTGTTTCTGGACTTTCTGTTTATTTCATGTGTTCATGTATCAGCACCACACTGTTTTCAGCACAGGGGCTTTATGTTTTAGTATCTGGTAAGGCTAATCTCTCCATTCCTCCACTCTCCTCACCCCACACCATAGTTCTTCCTTTCCAGAATGTTCCTAGTAAGTCTGTTTTTCCATATGCACTTTAGTAGTAACTTGTCCAGCTACAAAAGAAAAAAGCTTTTTTTTGTTGGAATTGCGTTCAATTTATAAATTATTTTAGGGAGAACTGACATCTAGATATCATTGAAATGTTTTTGTTTTTAGTTTATTTATTTATTTTGAGGAGGGGAGGGGCAGAGAGAGGGGGAGAGAGAAGCCCAAGCAGGTTCCTCAGTGCAGAGCCCAACATGGGGCATAAACCCATGAAAAGAATCATGAGATCATGACCTGAGCCTAAATCAAGAGTCTGATCCTTAACCGACTGAGCCACCCAGGCACCCTGAAGAATAGCTTTTAAATGAATGAAAATGACTTGCATTGTGTTACAGAGTATATTCAGAAATACACACTCTCAGAAAGCCACAGGTCTTCTCCAGCCTGAGGTACGAACGCCCAAGCCGACTGAACTACATAATCTATTTGAATTAGTCACTGCTCTTATAGATGCAGAATACTGATGAAAAGGATCATTTGTTATAGGAACGACTTGACTTGAACAAGGTGGGGACAGATAGATATATAGAATCCAGTCAGAAAGCCAGAACCTGACACAGCCAGACAGAACAATAAAAGGAAAAAGCAATAACCCTGTTTATATGGTGTCATACAATCACACATGAAACAAAGGAAAGTGATAAAAAGGGACCTTCTGCAATGATCCCAGGACAATCTGAGACATGAAGAGACAGCATGTTTCATGTTCAGCTGGTGTGAAGGGGTTAGAGTCACTTTACAATCTGGGTTCAGCCCACAGCCAGCTCCTTCTCTCCCCTTCCCACAATAGACCAATGCCTTATTAGATTGTTTTTTGGTTACATGTAACAGAATCCAAACAAGCCAGTAGACACAAAAAGGGCATTTGTTAAAAGGATATTAATAAAACTTATGTTATCCAAGGAAGAGAGGTCAACGCCCTGGCCTCCGGAATATCCAGGAACTTCCAGAATGGGAAGTTCCATCCTCTGCCATTAACGTGGCTCATCTTCTCACAAGCCTTCGTTCCAAATTCCAAGATCTTGAGAAGAATCCAAGAGACGGACCCAGCCAGTATTTTCCTTAGACTCCAGCATGGCAGACCTCTGCCCTAGGCTCCATGCTTCAGAAGGTCCTGCACATCACAAAACATGAGAACATAAACGTACTAAAGAGCACGTGGTCTGTCCCTGGGATCCAGCTTGCAGTTCATGGTGACACGAATTGTAATCCTAAAGCCTCAGAGAAGCACTACTCTATGTGTCTTGGTCTAGGACCCCGAGTGAAAGGCACACACAGAATCCCAAGCAGTTTCCAGGTTCTGAGCCGTCACCACAGAGCCCAACATGGGGCTTGAACTCACAAGTTGTGAGATCATGACCTGAGCAGAAGTCAGATACTTAACTGACTCAGCCACCCAGGCGCCCCTGTTTTATAAGTTTTATAAGAATACTTCTAAGGTACCTACATCTAATTAATATTTTACATGTACTTTGTTGCAATTTTGGATGAAAGTACAATAAAATTACATTTCATTTTTAATTCTTTGGGTCTTAGGAATAACTACAAGTCAAAAACACAAAAGAAGTAGAAAATGTAAAAGTAAATTCAAAAGAGAAACTAGACATAAAAAAACTTCAAAAAATTCTTAAAATTCTAAAATTCACCTTTAAATTGAGAACATATACATGAAATAATCCGCATAAAACTTTTGAATGGTGTATTACAAATATTATATTTATTGAGGCTTTAAACTGATCAAAACAAGAAAATGAACAAGAAAATTGTTCCAGTCAAATCCAGAACTTGAATGCACCAAATGGGATTCTTGCAACTAACGAATATTCAAGAACTCATATTGAAAAAAATGAATATTCTTTACCAAGTGAAGATTTGCAAAGACAATGACTCATGTCAACACCACCATCCAGAAACACCAAATACAACTCCATATTTCCGTTTAAAAGATGAAAAACTGACATCCCTGAATCTGCCAATTGGATGTGAAAGATGAAATCTCTGGGGCTTTCTTGTTTATTAATCATGATCTTGGGAAACAACCCAGGCAGCTTTCTGACAGTGTGAGAATGTTTCTTGCAAAACTTATTCCGATGCAAAAAAAATTGTTTTGATATTCCATTGCCTGAGCTTCACAGAGAATTTAATATTTCATTTTGTATAGAAATTCTTTCAAGAGAAAAAGGAATCTGTGGAAACTGGCTTTTATATTCTAATTTCGAAGACGAGAGTGGTTATGTTCCTTCTGGCAAAGTCTTCCCAACGAATCTTCACAATTAACTTTACAATGAAGTATTTGTTTTGTTTTAATGTTTATTTTTGAGAGAGAGAGAGAAAAACAGAGCATGAGTCGGGGAGGGCAGAGAGAGAGACACACACACACACAGAATCCAAAGCAGGCTCCAGGCTCTGAGCTAACGACACGGGGCTCAAATTCACAAGCCGTGCGTGAGATAACGACTAGAGCCAAAGTTGGACGCTTAAGTGACCGAGCCATACAGGGGCCCCAGGTATTGTTAAAAACACTTAAGGTCTCAATCAAAAGAATGCAAAATGTCTGTTGTGCACAAATATACAAACATGCACAAAACAAAACGTTCAATTACAACAACTTTCTGAGTGTTTAAACAGCAAAAAATCGATAGTATTTAGCAAAGAAAGTAATACTGATATAGGATGTTAGCACAGTGTGTTTATTTTTTTAAAGTTTGTTTATTTGTTTGTTTGTTTGTTTGTTTAGAGGGGTGGAAGTGGCAGAGAGAGAGGGAGACTGAGAATCCCAAGCAGGCTGCGGCAGCATGGAACCCAATGCAGAGGTCAAGCACATGAACCCTAGGTCATGACCTAAGCTGAAACCAAGAGTGGGACACTTAAGTGCCTGAGCCCCCCAAGCGCCCCAGCATGGTGTGTTTAAAATAATAATACTGGGGCACCTGAGTGGCTCAGTTGGTTAAGCGTCCAACCTCAGCACAGGTCATGATCTCAAGGTTCGTGGGTTTGAGGCTATGTTGGGCACAGTGCTGACAGCTCAGAGCCTGGAGCCTACTTCGAATTCTGTGTCTCCCTCTCGCTCTGCCCCTCCCCTGCTCTCACTCTTTCTGTATCCCAAAAATAAATAAACATTAAAAAATTTTTAGTTAAGAAAACAATACTATGTAGCTTTTCATAGCACAAACAAGTACAATATTTACAGAAAGTAACTTAAAGAAAACTAGTTTTATTGCAAATGATTTAGAAATTTTATGCCATAGAGCATAATGAATGAACATGTAAGCTTAATAAAAAAAGAAAAAACTCAAAATAAGGTTTTAAAATCTTGTATGTATAATAAAGTGAGAAAAATTATCCCCAAAATGAAACTCTAAAGGCACCTGGGTGGCTCAGTCAGTTGAGCATCCAACTTGGGCTCAGGTCATGATCTTTTGATTTGTGAGTTCAAGCCCCGTATCAGGCTCCGGGCTGACAACTTAGAGCCTGGAGCCTGCTTCAGATTCTGTGTCTCCCTTTCTCTCTACCCCCAGCCCTCCCCCCCGCCCCACTGCTCATGCTCTGTCTCTCAAAAATAAATAAATGTTAAAAATATATAAAATTAAATAAAAATCGAATAGTACGAATTTCAACATTGTTAACAGAAACAAATTCATGTTGAAAAATAATTTTATTATAGAAATTTTTGAACTAACAGAATAAAAAAACCAAATTGAAATTAAAGAATGCTTAATTTGTTTTACATATGTTAGAAAATGTGTGAGTTTTAAGTGAAGGTTTTTTAAAAACACCACTTTCTGCTTATATCTTGCATTAGCTGTGATTTGCATAGTCCCAACCTAGCTCTCTAAGTAGGCAGTATAGGTCTTGGACCCCATATGCCAATGTTAAATCACACCTTTTGTTAAAAACAAACCAATAAAAATAAATAAAAACAAATAACACTATTTTCTGTGCTAGGTATTAATCTGAAAGATTTTCAACGCAGATCTATGAAATTGGCATCATTATGGTTGGTTTCAAAAACAAGCATGAAAACAGGAATTTTGGCCCAAATTCTAAGAGCATTTGTTGTGCCGCATAGTGCATAGTGTGAAGATGTCACTTGATATGGTGTCTGTACTGTGTCAGTAGCTCAGTAGCGATGACATTCCATGGAACAATTCGATTATAATAATAAATAGTTTCTGTGCCTGCCTTTCAGATATAACCTCACCACTGCATGCATTGAGAATATCAGTTAAATACTGCCAGCAATTAGATTTCATCTGGGCAAAATATATGAAGTACCCCAGAAGAGGAAAGCAAAATAATTTAAAGATTCGAAATAAAGAAGAAATTGATCTTTGACAAAGAATGAATTAACCTTGAATTTGGTTATTTGATGGGTACTATAATTTGCTACTAGCTATGTAAGGAAAAGCTTACAAGAAACTATAAGATATATTTGTTCCACTTTTAAATAATTAATAGTATATATTTTTGAATTTAGAGACAGTGTTCTTTTTTTCTGAGTTGAAACCGCATATAAGCTAACCAACCAAAGTAGCATTCCAGGAAAAAGGAAATGAGAATGTTTATCCACGAAGGAGAAGATTTCATGTACCTCTAACCTCTAAACCAATTTCTATAGAGATTACTTTCTCAGCATATTAGAGATTCAGATATAGGCTCAATTAAAGAGAGATTTCAATAAGTTGAGCAAAATGTTAACTACTGTTTTCAGTTTTTGTAATATTACAACACTGAAATTTTTTAAAGAAGAAAATCTTAAGAACTACCATATGGATCTTGCTATAAGAGACCATGAGCATTGTATAAGTGATAGTCACATGTAAAACAAAGTAGTTTGTAATAGGAGTGCCTGGGTGGCTAAGTCAGTTTTGTGTCTGACTCTTGATTTCGGCTCGGGTCATGATCCCAGGCTCATGAGATTGAACCCTAAAGGGATCAGGCTCTGGCTGAGCCTGGAGCCTGCTTGAGATTCTTTCTCTCTTTTCTCTCCCTTTCCCTCTCTACAGCTCTCTTCTGCTCATGCTCTCTCTAAAAATAATAATAATAATATTCTTTTAATAATAGACAATAGTTTATAATACATTCTGTGATTATGGTCATTTATTATACGTAGCTCCATTACAGTGATTAAACACCATATGTATACCACTTGTATCATAATTTTTTAACTTAAAAAATCATAGGTAACTTTTATTATTTATTCTGAACCTGACTATTGCTTTAAGATTTTATCAATAATTCCTGTTGCTAATGTCTCTAGAGACTAAAGTTGAGCCAAACTGAAACTAATTAAAACAGAGCTATAATGATGCAAGAAATATCATGCATCACTGTTGATAGAATACAAATTTTGTGAAAATCTGAATCATAATGTATCTTTAATTTGAATAAAATAGAAGGAAAGAAAAATATATTTTATGAAATGAACATGTATTAAATTATGAATTTATGTGTCATTTTGTTGTTGATACAAACATAGCTGGTCTATCAACTAAAGGTATTGACATGCATAATAGTACTTCAATTGTCTCTAATTTTTGCCAACACTCGTAGCTTTAGATACAGACATATCTTTAAAATGCTATTGGTGTGAAAGTATGTATCTGTCCATTTTTTTATGTTTATTTTATTGTTGAGAAAAAGAGAGAGACACAGAGAGAGAGAGAGAGAGAGAGAGAGAGAATGATTGGGGGAGGGGCAGAGAGAGAGGCAGGCACAGAATCCAAAGCAGGCTCCAGGCTCTGAGCTGTCAGCCCGGAGCCTGATGCGGAGCTTGAACTCACAAACCAAGAGATCACGACCTAATCCAAAATTGGACGCTTAACTGATTAAGCCACCCAGGTGCTCCAAGTATGTATCATAAGCATGGTTACCAGGCGATCCACCCAGTACATCTGGGAGCACTTCCCAGAACAAGTGAGGTCATTGTAAGCTAATACGATACCCTCAAAAAGTTCATTTCCTTTTGTGCTAGAAACTTTGTGGTCACTATTTTTTCATTCATGCTACGTATTCTGCCTGGAGTGTCCTCATCGTTCTCTGCCTGGAAAACTTTCTATCTTTCAAGTATCAGTTACAGTGAGCTCCTAGGAGCTCCTAGGAGGCTAGAGTGAGTTCCTAGGTGGCCTCCCTAGCCCTCACTCACACGGTGTGTCCTGAATCCCTGAAACATCTCTTCTCCTGGCTGATCAAGTATTTTCTGCGTGCTGGTCCAGGCCAACAAAGCATGAGCTTTTTGTGAATAAGGACCATGACTTTTTCATGTCTGTCGCCCTGACATCCAGCTCAGAGCCTAAAACATAGAATGTACTTAAACATTTATTGAATGAAAGAATGAATGAATTCACAAATAGATTAGACTTCTGACAACTTCAGAGAATGTATATTCATATTACATATTACTATTTTCTGTCATATATTACTATTTTTTTATTTCTGAGAGATAGACAGTGTGAGCAGGGGAGGGTCAGAAAGAGAGGGAGATTCACAGTCTGAAACAGGCTCCAGGCTCTGAGCTAGCTGTCAACACAGAGCCCGATGTGGGGCTTGAACCCATGAACCGTGAGATCATGACCTGAGCCGAAGTAGGACGCTTAACCGACTGAGCCACCCAGGCGCCCCATTCTGTCATATATTAATATTAAAGATTACAATGTTCAACATAATTCCTTTATATCCTAATGTATCAGGAGGAGCTTTATTAGTCCACTGACATCAAAATTAAAAATGCTTTACATTCATGTGCCTGATGAATGTTAACAATATTTGAGTCTAACTAAGTCATGGGTTAAGTAAGACATGTGATGTTTCAGAATTTGGTGAGTCTTTTTCTAACTGAGTTTTTAAATGACAATTACAGTAATGCTAATCGTAACAAATGAAAACAACACAAAAGGCTGTAACAACAACAACAACAACAACAAAAAGAATATCCCTTGCCCTCTCTATATATTCCAGGAGGTAACTACATTTAACAGTTTGCTGGGTTCCCTTCTGGATATCCAGATATTTTCGATATTGATTTTTCTTACATACACACACAACTACTCACGGATCATTTCTTTTTTTCTTTTCCCTTCTTTTCCTATTTTTTTTCCCCAGCCAAACAGGGATTGGTCTCCAGATTGTTCTACAACTTGTTTTCACCACGTAAAATTATTGTGGTATGGATGCCTCACTAGACAGCCTTTTAAGTGTGCTCTTCAAGATATTTGGATGCTGTGTAGCAAGATATTTTAAGAGTTTTGTATATGCAATTATAGGTACTTAATGAAAACAGCACTCTATTATTTCAACTGGACCTCACACAGAGATCTCACTCAGATTTGTTTTCTTGGACAATCTCTTGAAATGTTGGCTTGGTCTTGAAATTCCTGATTATCAAAGCTCAAGTCTCACTGTGACGTCACTCGGGAAGTCCAGGCTTATCCAGCTTTTCCATGGGCAGAAATTGCCCTGGGGATTTCACATCTACCTCATTTGGAAAATTCAGAAAATTATGTAGAAGTCACATCAAGAAAACCTTTGATTTGAAAGTCAATCAAGAGTCATTTATTAACTTGCTCATACATTTTTTTAAAAAGGGACATATGTACATATAAACATTTCCTTTAAAATAAAAAAGGTTCAGGGCTGAAAATAACTTCTTTTCCCCATTTAGTTTGGCAAGGAGTTAAGCCACAGCAAACAAGCTACCATATTTCTAAATAAATCTGGGATCGTCAGTCTCATTTAGAAGTTTTTTCAGCATTTTATTTTGGCTTGCTTGATGTCAAATGATAACTTCGACCAAAATTATAATCCTTTTACCAAAGATTATTTGGTCCATTCCACTCACATTAAACAAACATAGTTTCTCAGGTATACTTTAGGGAGAGAAATGTTTCCCGTTACCATTTTACGGTCCCTGGCTGGGCATGAAAATTAAATACAAAATTAACAAGAGAAAAATAGGGGTACCTGAGAGGCTCATTCGGTTGAGAGTCTGACTTCAGCTCAGGTCATGATCTCACAGTTCATGGGGTCGAGCCCTGCATCAGGCTGTATGCTGACTGCTCAAAGCTGGGACCCTGCTTCAGAATCTGTGTCTCCCTCTCTCTCTGCCCCTCCCCAGCTTGTGCTCTATCTCTCTCTGTCTCTCAAAAATAAATGAATGTAAAAACATTTTTAAACAAGAGAAAAACATACAGATTTTACCAAATTTTTACAGGTATACAGGAGCCTTCACCAGAGAATGAAGGAAGACCTGAAGAAGTGACCAAAGCAGGAAGTTTTCATATCTTATAGACAAAGAAATAATAAATTTCTAAGGAATCGAGAAGACAAAGATGTTTGGGCTAGGGGTAGTAAAATGAAGAAGAAATAACAAGGTTTGTTTATACAGCTTTCTCAGCCCAGTTCCCTGTGTTTTGTGATAAGGATGACTCCCTTCCTCCTGGTGGGGGGAACATGCACATGGGAGATTTATCTCCTGCTTTCAGAGAAAAAAGGCGGGTAGAGGGAGGTCAGTGTGACCTTCCTGCTTCTGCTGTTTTCTCAAATTCCTTCAGCTTAAGATATTCAGTGTGTCCAGGTACCATATTGTGTGGATAGCATGTTCCGAACGCCAATAAGGGCAACCTGTGAGGCGTCTCCCCCGATAATTCAGAAATGAGCTATGACCCCCATTCCCCTCTCAGAATTAAACTATGAAGACAAGACAATATGGACCATAACAGGAAGAAGAAAAGTTTGGCTGAAAATATCAGCACATCTGAAGGAAGAACATGTCACATAAAAGCTTTGCCCTCCCTCACCGTCTCCCCAGGGAAAGATAGAGGAGGACCTAGCAGCAGTGGAAGGAAAGGAAAGGAGTAAGGGTCGAAGGCCACCTCTGAGGTCCTATCCCGGCCTGACGCTCTCACACATTGGCATCACCAGTTATCTTGCCCTAATAGTTTATTTCTGTGCTGGCCCCGCTAACTCGGATCGTCAGTCGTCCGCCGCCCTGCTGAGAAAGTACAAATTAGCTTGGACTGAGAAAGTAAACATATGGCCAGCCATTCATCAAGTTGGAATAACAGACACGAGAGAGCCAGCTGCAAAGTTTATGGGAAACAATATTCCTCCCAGGGACGTGCCACAGCTGTAAAATGTCATACAACCTTCTTGTTTGAGTGACTCCTGCTTCTTTATTTACTGAGAAACCTTCTTCTCTAGTATCATAGATATCAGAAATATTGTGGTTGAAATTCATCAGTAGGGATGAAGCAGTCCATTTTGCCTTGAGGGTCTCAGTCATTTTGATACAACAAAGCTGCCTCGGCTTCCAACCCAGATGTGAAGGGGGTCTGGACATCATATTCCCCATCCCACCTGAACTTAGTTGTTTCCAAAGAAACAGTGCTCCAAGTCCACACCATAGTCCAAATTTGATGGAAAGCCTTTCCTCACAGCCCTGAACTTAATGTTCAGCTTAATTCCACCTTTTCTCGTATCCTGTCATAACTCAGCTCTGCCTTTAATGGCTGGGACGTTTCATAGTTCCTCTGGAGGTCAGTCTCTCACAATACAATGCTTTTACATTACAAAAAATGTGATTTTTTTTTAGACATCAGATCTGTTCCTGTGGATCTTGGGCTGATGAGCTAGGACATCCCATAGGTCTGCCACAGTGGAGAATGTTCCATGGGACCACTCATATTTCTCACTGCACGTTAGTTCTTTTTAGTTCTTTAAAATTTTGGTTCTTGCCTAGAGTGAGTGTGACCCAGGAGATAGACCTATTATTGGGAAACAAGAAAAAGAATTTTTAACCCCGTGACACAGTTAAAGGCCTCCCTGTAGCATCAAATTAACAACAAATGAGCAGCTGGTGGGTACATTAGAAGACAGCCCCAGAGACTATCTTGTATGAACAAGTATATAGCACTCTAACTTCTGCACATTCCAGAATGGTCCCGTTTCTTTTGATAATCGTAACATTACCTACAGACATACTTTGGCTCACTTAAGCTTCAGAAACTTGACAGAAATTTTGTTGAGGAAGTATGAAAGTTGATACTTTAATTTTTTTTTTTTTTTTTTTTTAGAAGGGAAAGTACTTTACGTTTTGGAAATCAATTCATTAAAAAGCCGTTTTTAACAGAGAAAGTGATTTGCAAAGCATTCTTCCTTCCAGGTTTTCTCCAAATACGAGATCTCTTAGAGTGGACTTTATTGTTTTTTTTTTTTTTTTTTGAAAGAGTGAGCATGTGCATGGAGGAGTAGGCAGAGAGAGAGGGAGAGAGAAGAGAATCTCAAGCATGTTCCTTGCCCATCACAGATTCCACCTTAGGGCTTGATCTCATGACCTGAAATCCTGACTGGAGTCAACGTCAAGAGTTGGCTGCTTAACTAAGCACCTGAACCACCCAGGCACCCCTGAATTTTTTTCAAACAGGCCTCTGCTGATTGCTTTGGTTCTGTGGAAGTGCACAGGGGCTGCCATGAGGCTGAAATGAGCCCTGGCTTTACACTAAGAAGCTCATCCAAGAGTTTGCCTGAATAGCATGTTTAGCTAATGAAAAATAAAGTTTAGAAATCATTGCCTTAGAGCCTTTGATAACCATCCAGTTGGTCAAGTGGGGTACACTGGTTTTAGAATCACAGTGGCCATCAATCCTCCCAATTGCCATTATGGGGGGAAAATGTACTTCTTGAGAATTCTGGCCTTGAATAAGTGGTTGGGAGGTGTCTGGGCCTAGAGCTCAGCTCAAATCTTTCTGATCTACTTAAATCAGCCTGCAAGAAAAACAAGATACCATAGTGAAGTTCAGTTTCTATCCAACAGAGGGCAGTAGTGCAAATATTAACTTGGACATAAGGTAGCCCTGAAAAGACGGAGGACTGGGGACAGGCTTGGTATATTTAGAAGCTGCACATGAACATAAATGTCACTCGACTTTATTTTCCTTTTGCCCAGAATAAAGCAGGTGACCACATTGTTTTGAACACCTCATTTCCAGAACTTTGGCTCATTCTTTTCTTACCTTTCATCCCTCAGTCTTCTTTTTGTTTTGGAAATGAGAGTTCTGTCTTTGAAAGCCAGGTTGGTAGCTGCCCAGGAGGCCCCTGCCCTGAAGCCCTGATGTGATTGCTCTCTCCTGGGCTCTGGGAAGCACAGAGGTTCTCTGGAAGACAGTGGGGGACTGGGCCGGCCTTTGCCCCTGGTGTGAAGAGCTCACACAGTTTACACATCTGAGCTCCAGCTCAGCCCTGAAAGCAGAGTGGAATTTGCATGTCTAGTGATCTCCATCTAATGACAGAGGGCATCAACAGCCTGTTTGTGTGTTTCAACTGTAAAATATCCTGGAACACAAAAACAAAAGTCAAAATTATTTTTCTGACATTATCATCATGCTTTAGTTTGACAGATTGCTTCTAAGAGCATGCAAAGAGAAAGTGAAAAAGTTTTCTCAAATACGTCCAGCAGGTCAGGCTTTCTTCTCGTTGGCTTAGGACTGTATCAGTACCTCCTACTAGTGTCCAGTGTATATTCCTGAGCACACTGCTGCCCTAAACAAAGCTGGGGTCCTGTTAGCAACGGAGAAGTGACAAGGAATAGCGGGAAGGTAACTAACAGCACATGCCACAAAGCTATAGAAACCCTCTAGCATAAAGTGAATCACATGAATCAATGATGACATAAGAAGAAGTTTTTCCCTCTAGAATAAAGTAAATCACATGAATCAATGGTGGCATAGAATTTTTTAGTTCTTGTTAATACCACGGAGATTACTCATTAATTCAACAAATATTTTTTAAACATCTGAAATGTCCTAGGTCTAAGAATTCTACTTTGACCCATTTTGATTTTTGATTCAAGACAATCTATCTGAATTCAACCCTAAAAGTATATCTTAATACCCTTTGATGGTACACTACATTGGTCAGACCAGTCCATCATTTTGAAAGTTATGTTGGATGAAATAAAACACATGCCTAAACAAAGATGTGAAGTAATCAGGTTAAAACAGTTTCCCCATTTATTGGGTCAGTTAATGACTGAAAAGCCTTTTTAAAAAACAAATTGCCTTCAGACTGAGATTCAAGGTTAAAAGGAAAGGCCCTTCTCTCTCTTAATCTTTGGCGGTGAAACAAAGAGATGGGTTGGAATTTCACAGAATTAATGTGATAGCTCTTGTCCTCTGATCACTAATGAATAACCTGGATGAAATAAACCTCTCTTCTTTGCCAAGGTGCTTTTCCTCCCTTTTGATGAACTAATAATCATTTACCTACAGCAATGCAGATTTATTGGCACAGAAGTGTGATTCACATACAGAAAGAACAGCTCATTAAAAATAGGATGGTATTCCAGGAACTTCAGCTCTGACGTACAAATTTAATCCTCTATTGTCATCACCATCAAGAGACTATCCAAATCCTTGATTTTACTGGAATTCAATTGTATTGACTGTTCACAAATAAATGGGTCATTGGCTGAAGATAAAAAATCTTTTGTAATATGGTGAAGTCTTTTCCTATGAAAAGCCTTTATCAGGACTCAATCTGCCTCAGAGATTAGAATAGTAGAAAAGAGCCACAGAAAATTACCAAAGAGGCCAGGATTTGGGATTTCCTTCTGTCACTGTTATCTGAAACTCTGGCTCCATTACCTTAATTACATCACAAGTCTCTCACAGGTGCGCTATGATCGGAGGGTACCGGGTCATTGCCCACACCTCCCTGCCCAATTGTACAGCACTCCTATCACTGGACTCCTTGATGGAGGGTGGAGTCTGGGGCCAGAACAGTTCAAGGGGATGGCAAGGCACCTAGTGAGCTTTTTAAAAATACCAATGTCTGACCCCTGACTACTTAGTGAATTCAGTCAGTTTCATCATCTAAAAGGATAGTCATTTTGAAGAAAAATTATAAATTTATTAAATGATTGAAACATGGACTCCTTTAAATATACAGCCTCCTTCTATAACGTCCCTGGAAAGCAGTTGTGAAAATATTGAATGCCAGCACCCCAAAGTAACTCATTTAATTTTCTAGCAAATGTAATTATTTGGGATATCTTAAATAAACATGTATTTTTTAAAATAAGCATGTTGTTTTTATTTTAAATAAAAATTTTTAATATTATTTATTTTTTATTACAAAAAAATTTTAACATCTATTCATTTTTGAGACAGGGAGAGACAGAGTGTGAGCAGGCGAGGGGCAGAGAGAGAGGGAGACACAAAATCTGAAGCAGGCTCCAGGCTCTGAGCTGTCAGCACACAGCCAGACACAGGGCTTGAACTCATGAACCATGAGATCATGACCTAAGCTGAAGTTGGACACTTAACCAACTGAGCCACTCAGGTGCCCCCCAAATTTTTAATTTTAAAGAAATGCGCATTTTTAAATTATAAATAAACATGTATTTTATTTTCCTATTTTAAGTAAACATGTATTTCTGTGTAACTCATACAACGGTCTCAGTTCTACCCTCTGCAGACAGGAAAACTAATTCTTACCCTCCCATATCACAGTCTTTCAGGTTTTTGAAGGCACCCCTCTACCTCTCTTAATTAAACCCTGGGTCTTTGTTCAGTCATTCTTCAGATAGCTGAGTTTCAGATCCCATCACATTCAGATCACATACATCCTGGATGGATCTGTAAGGAAAAAGCTCCCAAAAGCCAATATTTAAGTTAAACTGGTAGTCCTCAACACAGTCTCCAGAATTTTGAAGTACTAGTCCTGGATTGGGACCCAGATGTCAGTAGTCTTTGATTCTCCCCAAGTGATTCTAATTTCATCCAGGGCTGAGAAGAGTGAGGTCCTGCCCTGAACTTAGCACCGCTGGTGCAGAGACAGCTGCAACAGGCTGATGAAATAGCTGCTTTCCTTGTTCTAGACACTAAAGTTCCTTTGAGGCAACCTATGTCATATACAGGATTTTAGTGACTGTTCTCTACACTCTGCGCTCAGATGAGGCTTAAGGTTAACCCAAAAGCTTATGTATTTGTCTGATGAGTTTCTATTAACTTACACCTTCCTGGCTGTATAGACATGGAGTTGATTTTCAGGCCTAAGTCCAGAAATTTTGTTTTTATTTATTGCCTATTACTGTATTATTAGTAATAACAGCGGAACTAGTATTTGAGCATAACCGTGCGCTAAACATGGCACTAAATGCATAGTTTTTTCTTTCTGCACAGAATTTTACTTTGATAAGGCATAAAAATGCTGATATCTGCTTTTAGCATACAAACATTTAATTAACAAGAGTGCAAATTGATAAAGATCAACACTAGACTATGAAATTTAACTCCAGGGGCACCTGGGTGGCTTAGTCGGTTAAGCGTCCGACTTTCGATTAGGTCATGATCTCGTGGATCGTGGGTTCGAGCCCCGCGTCGGGCTCTGTGCTGACTGCCAGCTCAGAGCCTGGAGCCTGTTTCAGTCTGTGACTCCCTCTCTCTCTGACCCTCCCCTGCTCACGCTGTCTCTCTCTCTCTCTCCTAGAAATAAATAAAACGTTAAAAAAAAAATTAAAAAAAAAAAGAAATTTAACTCCAACTTTTTAGAAAAAAGTGGATTGAATTTCATTAAACTTAATTAAAATGTCACCCAATCTTTGGAAATACAAATGCCACTGGACAGGCTGTTACTGTTGTCTGTTTGTCACCTGAGGTTTTTCTGTTCCTCAGTTTTAATCCATTATCTTAATTCAATCTTGACTGCAGTCCTATGGGGAAGAGATTATTATTATCCCCGTTTTACAGGTGAGAAAATTGAGATTTGGGTAGATTAAATTGGTTCCCTTACTGCAGTCTAATAAAACCATTTCAGGGTTCCAATTCCATCGGACCAGCCTATATTCTGTCTTTACATGCCTGCCACAAATGTCCGTTGTCTTGAGCACTCACAGATGTTATCTGGGCACCATATAAATCCCCTTAAGATAGTCGTAAAAATGTGGAACAGGAGAGAGCATCAGTGGTGAGTCTTGCCACTAGAGACTTCCATCCAGGATGCATTCGCCAGCAGTTTAAGGCTACATCGGTGCAAACAACTAGGACTCCATTAATATGGACACATTTTTCCTTTTTTCTGCAAGGATGTCATGGGACCTTTGGTCAATACCATGCCAAAATCTGTATTCACTGTTCCTATTTCTCTCGTAAACCTATCAATTAAGGAAATGAGCACTGTCCAGATGGACTTGTTCTAATGAACCAGATGCTGTCTCCAGAAAGCAGCATGTCTCCCGGGGTTAACCACCTCATTACATCACGGACCACCCTTTTAATACATTGCCCCAGGATTTTATTTAGTACTAATATCAGTCTCACTGATCTACAGTTTTCTGAGACCAAATCAATATGTTATATGTGCTTCTTTTTCTTTTTTAGATGCCTTCCTTGCTGTCTCTGAGTGCTCAAAGATCATGATAGGTAGTTAAGAAACCTCCTTTCTGTGTCTACCCTCATTTGCCTGAGCCAGAGAAACCTGACTGCCTCTGCCTGGTGACATGTCATCCACTCCATCTCTTTTGTAAACTACCCGCAGATCTTGGGCTTCCGCTGACCTCTCTTTCTCCCTCCGAAAAGCCTTCCCTGCAGAGAACACCAAACTTGGGCTATTCTGCGTTCCTTCTGAAATGTATCAACATTACCTCACTTGCCTCAAGCAGTGGGCAGATTGCTTCCTTGTTCTTCTTGCTCAAATAAAACTCAAAACGCCTCTTGTAATTTCCCTTTGTATTTTCCTAATGTTGAACTTCGTATCCTTTTCAAGCCCTAGCTCATTCTGGGCGGTAGCCCTCCTGATACCTTAAGCTCATAATTGTATGCTACATGCAAGTTTAACCTCAAACTATGAATACAAGGCTACCAAGTCATATATCAATTCCAGCTTCAAGAGGAAATATGTGTCCAATCTTTCTCGTTTAATGAGCAGATCAACCACCTCTACCCTAAATTCAAAATACATCTCGTATGGAAGCACCCTTCTCAGAACTGCAAGACACTGCTTACAGCAATACTAAGAAACTCTATAGGCCACTGTGGTGTGTCAAAGACTCAGGAAAAGCCTACTCACTTAACTGGGAAGAGTTTTGTCCCAGAAGATGATATTACAATTACTAATATTTTTGAATCCCTCTTATCACCAGCCAAGCCCAAGTTTTTGGGAACGGTGAGTCACTTCGGGCTCACTTTCATAGGCCAAGTAGTTGAAAGGTCTTCAATCAATGAGGAGGCTACACGAGGATTTGGGGTAGTAAAGAGAGGGTCTGATTATTTCAGTAGACAGTGGTTTCTATTCTCCAAATAGAAGGTTAGCCAGTTGCACACCATGATCAGCAAGGTCCCTTCCACGGCAGATATGATTTTAAGCCACACGCTCGCAAAGCTATGGTTGCCCATAAAATTCCCTCTCCCCGTCGCTCTGCCTTCCCCACACCACCCCATCCCTGACCTACGTAAGTCTGCATGTGGCATGCAGATAGTCTCCCTCTCGCACTTTGTCTTGTCATAGCGTTATGTGGTCACCCAGAGGAGAAGTACGCCTCATTCGCATGCCTGCCTCCCAATCTGGGCATGAAAATTTGCTCTGCTCTCTGTGGGGCCAGTGACAGGGCCATGACCCTGTCCAGGCATTCTGGTCTTTAGTTAAGGGATCAGACATCTTTTGTTCATTATTATTATTTTTAAAAAATCACTAGGGGCTCCTAGGTGGCTCAGTTGGTTGGGTGTCGGCTCAGGTCATGATCTCGTGGTCCATGGGTTTGAGCATTGGGCTCTTTGCCGACAACTCAGAGCCTGGAGCCTGATTCAGATTCTGTGTCTCCCACTTTCTGTGCTCCTCCCGGACTCATGCTCTGTCTCTCTCTCTCAAAAAGAAATAAAAACATTAAAAAATTGTTTTTAAATCACTAAAGTGCATATACATGCAGCAAGGTACACATATCTAAGTATTCTGCTCAAAAATTTTCCAACTGACCCATTACCTGAACAAGCAACAGAACCTTACTTGCACCCAGAAATTCCCTTCCCTCTTCCGACCCTCCCCACTCCCCTCAACAAGGATTAGCAGCACCCTGACTTCTCCCAGCATAGATGACCTGACCTGTCCTTGAACTTCATCTAAATGGACTCATAGAGCCGACACACTTCAGCATCTCAACTTCTTTTTCCGCAGAGTCTGTGAGATTCACTCATGTGGTTGCATGAAGTCATAAATTGTTTACTCTCATTATTGGATCATATTCTATTTGATGACTATTCCTGATTTCTTTATCCTTTCCACTATCGGGTAGTTTCCAGTTGGGGCTTTTACAACTAGCGCTGCTTTCAAGACTCCAGGCTTTGGTGATCATATGTACACATTTTTGTTGGGTAAACATTTAAGAATAGAACTGCTAAAGTCACAGGGTATTCACGTGTCCCGCCTTACTAAATGCTGCGTGCTTGGTGTAATTTCCTCCTCCTCTTTCTTCCTCTCCTCTTCCTCCTTTTTGTTTTCTTTTTTAAGCATATATTTAACAAGATAAAAAAAACCCTATGTACTGGCCTTATATCCCTATGTTTACAGATAAAGGATAAACCTTCACCAGCTTGACTGCCAGAAATTAAGAGAACCTGAACCTGAAGCTGTACCCTAGCTTTTTCTGGGAGTTCTCAAAGAGGCATCTGCTCCACTGGACCTGATTTACCATCATGAAAGTCCCAGGAGAAGGAAACTCTGGACCCGGCTCTCCATGATGCCCGCCTCTCTGACCCAGAAGGGACAGGGCAGGCTGCTTTGCTGCTCAGTACAAGAACTGGACAGTCACTGCCCTCTGGGGCCCACAACACAGTGGAGACCAGGAGTATTTCCACATATGGTTTTACATGACAGGAAGGGGCGCCTGGGTGACTCAGTCGGTTAAGCGTCAGGTCATGATGTCGCGGTTTGTGGATTCGAGCGCCACTTCGGGCTCTGTGCTGACAGCTCAGAGCCTGAAGCCTGCTTCAATTCTATGTCTCCCTCTCTCTCTGTTCATGCTCTGTCTCTCTCTCTCAAAAAATAAATAAACATTAACAAAATTTTTAAAAAATCTTCTTTATACGTGATGGGAAATACCGCACAGAGCATAGCTCACATTATTATCGCTACGTGCGGCATCTCTCTGGGAGCCTAACCAGCCCAGGCTCCTCCTCCCCATGTGGAACTGCCTCCCTGCTGCCCCCCTTACCCCTGCCCTGAGGGCCTGGAGAGCTGGCTCCTTCCACTAAAACACTGCTATGTTCTTCCTGCCATCAGCTGGGCATATTTTTATGTCAGCTTAAGGGTCACTCTAAATTCTCCTAAGAGATCTACTTATCTGTCTATCTATCTATCTATCATCTATCTATCTATCCATCCATTCATCTATCTGTCTATCTATCTGCTGTCTGTCTGCCTATCTATCCATCCATCCGTCCATCCATCCATCCATCCATCTATCTATCTATCTATCTACTACCTATTTATGTGTCTATCTCTCTATCTCTTTCTCTATCTCTCTATCTCTCTCTCTATCTCTCTATCTCTCTATCTATCTATCTATCTACAGATTGGCATCCAGAGCCCCTGAGCCTGAGCCTGAATGAGCCATCCACCCCTTTGTTGTAGGGTGACCTTGAGCAAGTCACTCAACTCCTGGTTTCTCACCTTCCTCATCTAAAAATTTAGATTAATAATAACTGCCACCTCTCAGGATACATTTGAAGATCATATGAGATCATACAAGTAAAGTGCTTCAACCCCAGGGTGGCAGACAGTCAGCACAGAGATGATGAGGCCATTAGCTAGAGTGGCCTCAGTAACAGAGAGCTAACTTCCCAAAGGCATCTGTAGCCATGTTGTGGTCATTTCAGTGCACACAGCCTGTCTTCAGCTGCTGTGTATGGATTTCAATTTGTGTTGTGGGCATTTTTAGCAAAAAGGGGAGAGGGAGAGTCTGCCCTGGAGGTAAAGTCAACTCAGGTAGAAATGGTGTATAATTGTTCAGTGGCAAATTTTCTTCAGCTTTACAACCTGTTAGAGTGCAATCCCAGCCAGTGGGCACCTCATTACATACAAATGTATGAGAGAAGAAAGAGGCAGAGACAGAGACAGAGACAGAGAGACAGACAGAGGTTGTTATAACAGCTTAATAACCACAAAGGAGTCCAATGAAAGGAGCCTGGACAGAAAAGATGGCTTGGTGGAGGCCAGGCTGGAGGAACAAGGAAAGATCTGGCCTACCCGGTTTAGAATCTGGGCCACATTACTTACTAGCTCTGTGTTCTTGAACTTTGTCTTTTCCTATCTGTAGAATGAAGACAGTCTTATCTTCCTGAGAGAATTGCTTTGTGGCTTAGAGTTAACATACGGAAATTATTTAGCCTAGCAAATCTAAAGGCCTTATAAATGGCACCTATTATTATTTGGAATTATACCCACTCACCCCCCCCACACACACACAGACACAGACACACACACACACACACACACACACACACACACACTATCCTGCTAATGAGAACGGAAAATAGCTCTGCTGACAATCATCATGTGATATTTCTAGCAGAACATAAAACAGTACTTTCAATGGAATATGGATGAGACCAAGCAGACCAAGCACACAGTGATCCCCTAGAAGGCTGTACCACAGCTGCGAACTGATCACTAATCTCTGAATGCCGGCTGCTTTCTTACAAAGGGTACCCCCATCCGCTTTGTTCTGCCTGACCCCTCGACTAAGATTACTGAGATTACTGAAATAAACCCTTCTTAACAACTGTCATCCAAAACATCCCGCTCTTTCTGGACCCCTTCTCAAAATTATCCAGCTCCCTCTTACAGACATGCTCTGTGATTACATTACAGTGAGTTCTCCCTTGCAGTAGCAAGCAAAGGAAACCTTCCCCTCCTTCCCTCATGTAAGGATGCTCCTGATTGTCTCTAGATGGTGAGCTTTGACACTAAAGATAAAGAGTTAATGTGTCAAAAGCAGATAGATAGATCCATAGAGGATTGATAGACAGACAAACAGAAATGGAAACACGGATAGATATAGCTATCCATATCAGAGAGAGAGAGACTTTTAGAAAGAGAGAGATACTTATAAATCATTCTGGTTCTCTACAGTCTGGTGACCCCCCCTTGGGGTCTCACGCCAGTCCATGACTCACGCCAATATACTTTAACAATAATAACACAATCATATAGCACTTATGTGTTGGGCAATGTTCTAAGCCCTTTGCATGTATTAACTCATGTGACTGCCACAGTGAGCCCATGAAATACAGTGATGCTGCCTCCATCTTATGGTTGGAGAGGGTGAGTCACACAAGGATCAAGTATCTTGCCCCAGGCTATCCAGCTGATGGATGGGAGTTCTCCCTCTCAAGCTCACCCTCTTGCCGCACTGGCTGGGGAAAGAGGGCACGTGCCTGTGGCAGCAGAGCACTAATCCCGACTCCAGAGCCTTCTCAGCACCTCCCTTGTGGCTCAGAGTTCAAACTGAGAAGGATTCCCCCAGCACTCATTCAGCCCTGCAAATTGGTGGTTTGTATGGTGATGTCATTTCCATCCATGTGCATGTTCTGAAAAATTCCTGCTGCCGGAATCTTTTAAAGACTGTTGACTATACATTCTTTCATTCTTTCGTCTTCTCTCTTTCTCTTTTCCTCCTTCTTCACCATCTCTTTCCTTATATTTTCCTTCTGGAGGTGGTTTAAGGGATTTTGAGGATTTTTTTTTTTTTTAATTCCAGAGATAGTGGCCACCATGGTTAAGGACTTGCTGCGGCTAGGCGCTGTGACACACTTTGCAGGAATTACTTCATCTGATCCTCCTGGCAGCCACTTCTGAGGCAAACACTAGATCAGTCTCACTTCACAATTGGGGAACTGGAAACTACGGACCAGGTCCTTGTCAATGACCACAGTAACCAGGTGCCCTTCAAGACAGAACCGGAACTCTGGATCCCAAAGCCCTCGCTGGCCACCACCGCTCTTTACTGGAAACCCTGCCCAGAATCAGAGCCAGGGAAAAAGCCTTCCTCTCTCACAGAAGCTGATTTTTAACAGGATTCCATGCTGCAACACCAACTACTGGCTTATTCTAGACTCGCCTGTGTTACAGCTCACACCCCCACCGCAGAGGTGGGTGGTCTTCTCAATATCAGCTAGGGAAAATCATGGTGTGGCAAAATATTCTTTTAGAAATCTTATGTTTTAACAGCAGAATCTTCCAAAGTAAACATAAGTTTCAATTTATTGACAAGGAAATATGTCCATAATATAGATAGTTCAGTGAATAAAGTAGTTTATAAAAAAGTAAGTATACTATGGCCCTGTTTTTGTAAAAATAAAACAAAACAAAAATACATAAATATACATGAATATGTTTTTGAAAATATAGATGAGTATATATATTTTTTAATTCTGGGAGGACATGCATCTTAACATTAATGGTGCTTTCACGGGTTTGTAGGATTAGAAATGATTAAGAATAATTTTTTTATTCTCTTTACTTTTTATTGTTGTTTTATACCTTTGTAATTGAAAAATAAAAAGCAGTTTCCATTTGGGAAACAAAGTACATGCAAGGAAATTAGGTGGAGGAAGCAGGTATTATTAAAGAAAAAAAAAAGAGTCTTTTGCAAACTTTTTTTCTCATTTAAATCAAACGGGAAAATCTACATAAGTACCGTGTACATCTGGTGAGATATATATAATGTGTGTGTGTGACTGTCGGTGGCTGGTGGGTATATGAAGGCTGGGGGGGGTTGCATATATCTATGTCAAAAAGACTGGTAAGGAGCCTATCAAGACAGAGAAAGGTCTTCACCTACATGGAAGCCACGACTCAGCTGTCCCCAGCAGCTGTGACTCTGCTATGTGCTGCTCCCCATCCCCCTTCTTGGCCCACCACCATGGCATGGCACTTGTCACTGCTGAGACCAGCCCCCACATCCACCTTCCCCACTCCCCCATCTCTTTGAGCACTCGTTGTCCCTCTGCGCCCCGCACCCCCCACCCCGGAAGAGAAAACTCTAGCAGCTGGCATCCCATGGTGCAGTCTTGGCTCACTGCTAGTGTAGAGCTTGCAGGCGAGGCTGATGCTCTTGGTTTGAGCCACAAGCCCCTAAGCCCCCGTGGAGGCTATCCAGTGGGGGAGCAGACAATCAGAAGCGCTTGTTAGAACAGTCCACCTTTGTAAAGAGCTCACTGCAGTTTCAGTGTACAGTCCAGAATCTCTTACACTGTGTGGATGTCAGGAGAGGTACGGCCTGGGGGAAATGGAAACCTTTGAGGAGGGTTTATTTACAAAAGGAGAATTTTTCAAGGATGTATGTGTGGGGCCTCAAGTCAAGGGAGGTACTTGATAGCATCAGAGCTGTTACCGGTACCCCAGCACCTAAAAGGACAGCGTGAAGGGTGGGCCTCACCAGAACCAGGGAGGGAAGGGTCCTACAGCAGGAGCAGTGACTTCTGTTTAAGAGACAGCCTCTGTCTCTGTGTGTGAGAGAGAGAGGGAGGAGGATGCACCCCTGATCTCTCTCCCCTCTTCTGGTCTCCTGCCAGCTTCTGGTGGGGGCTCGGGTGGGGTCCATGCAAATCAGCACCCTGGAGCAGACAGCAGGAAGGAGAGAAGTAGAGAGGTGATGCCTGCAGGTAAATGGACATGCCCAGCACAGAGGCTCTCAGGAGAGACCTTTCTAGGGTGGTGACCAGGAACTCAAAGCTGAGTTCTAAGAAGGAAGGCTGATCGGTCACTAGGAGGCTTTCCCTTCCATTAGAAAAGCCTATATGATGAAGAACCATAGAGGATGTAAAGAGAAACCTAAAAAAATAAAAAAAAGAAGAAGAAGGAAAAGAAAAATCTAGAAGAAAAAGAAAAATCTAGAAGGAAAAAAAAACAGGCCCATGTCATTCTCTTCTACATTTATCAACAATTTGAGACACTTTGGGGAAAACAAACAAGAACTAACAACAAATCCTCTCCTAGGGAAGTATATGAATGATTACAAAATGCAGCGTGAGAGACAGGGTATATCTTTTCGGGTTTTTTTGTTTGAAACAACAGAAACAACCTCTGGCTAATTTAAGCAAACAGTGATTTGCTTTAAGGATATTGGTGACCTTCAAAATGGCTAAAGCCCTGCCCAGGAACCAATTAGCCTTTACTTATAGAGAAGAATTATTTTTCATGTAATGTACCAAATAAAATTATATTAGCCATAATGTAGTGAAAAGATTTCTATTTTATGCATGTTTTGAGGGCTTCCAAAGTAAGTTCAAGGATTTTGGGGGCTGTGACGTGAAGACCGATCAGCTTAACATCTAAGTAAGAAACTCCTTAAAGGGAAAGGAGAATCTGGGCAAAAGTTGTCTTCAAAGGTCAAGTGAATGGCCTTTGGGGTCATTTCACAAGGTGCCAGGGACATGGATTTCAGCAGGGCCACAGGTGTGAAATGAACCTATTCATGATGGTTGAGCTCATGATAAACACACTTAACATGGTCACCTGCCCCTCTGGGCCACACGCCCGATCAGGAGGCAGGGATTCAGGGCAGGGGTCAGAGAGGAGAAAGGACTTAACAAGTGTCACAACCCAAGGTAGAGCGTAGAGTCTAGAACTCCATCCTTAAAAGTCATTTGGGAGGAGTTTGGGCCGAAGGCAGCATTAGAATTGGGCTGTACGCTGAGGGGAAAAAGTATGGGGTAGATGTCAGGACCGTCCAGAGCCCCAGATCGATTGTCTGCCTTCTAATTTAGGGCGTTCAGGTCCTTGCCACTGACTGGCCCAGTGCCTGCCCTTACTTCGACAAGGTTGGTGGACCTTCTTTCAGGAAAGAAAGAGAATGAGAATAAATCATCCTACCTTAGAGGGTTTAAGTGAGAGTGAAATGAGATGATGCATGTGGAGTTTCTAATAAATTAGACTTATCATTTAATATTTAGACTTATTTTGTTAATATCTTATCAGTTTTATGTTAAGGTTAGTCTATCTTCTCATTACAGGAAACTTGGAAACTTAGCTCACAACTGTATTAAGTGATAGCAAAAGCAGGCTAGAACTTAAACTTTTTAAAGTATAATTCCACCTTGACCGAGTTCATTTCTCTTCACATAATTGTTCCTAACATTTGACAGCGTACTTGGGAGACGGGGCATTTTATGCCACTCAAAAGAGTCGAAAGTAAAAACGCATAACAGTATTAATTCATTTTAAAAGTTATACTCAGAGTTATTTTCTACTCTAAATTGCGGTGTATTGTTTCCTCAGTGAACTGAGTAGGAGTATTTCATCTTGTTAGATAACAATCACAAGGCAGGAGCTTTTCAGAATTTAAAAGTCAGTTCTTGGACAAGCCTATATTAGCAGAATGAAGCAAAGGGAAGTAGAATAATTCCTAAGAAATCAAGTGTCACTTGTCTTTTGACAGGTTTTTTTTTTTGTTTTTTTTTGTTTTTTTTTTTAACAGAGCATAAATTAAGGAGGTAAATGCCAGTTAAACACACAGCTACATCAGAACCACTGCGGTTTGGATCCTAACGATCGATTGTTTGCTAGTCATGTGACCTGGGATAAATTTTTTTACCTTTTCTGAACCTCAGTGTCCTCCCCTATTACATAAAGAAATAAAGCAAGATTCTTCTGAGGCTATAGTACAGGTAAAGTCCATTTATATGGTCTTAATAGATGCACAATTAATGGCAGTTTATTATTTTTATTTTAAAGACATAAAACACTTAAGGGCTGCAAGTCATCACTAGATAGACTATTATTCTTGTACTTAAAAAACAGAATCACAGGGCTAAGAGGACTCTCTAGATTTTAAGTCAATTTTCCTGTCCTTTGCCAAGATTCCTCAGAAAAAATGAATCATTTTCTATATTATTCTGAAAGGTTCTAGGGAAGGAGGTAAAAAAAACATTTTATACATTCATATAGCTCTAAACATTTTGTAATTTTTAAAAAGTCAAGCTTTCTTTTTATGAAGCTGTTCTTCACTTCATATTATAACACCTATTATCCCTTATTCAAATTGTCTTTTGGGGGGGCACCTGGGTAGCTCAGTTGGTGGGGTTCCCAACTCCTGATTTTGGCTCAGATCATAATGTCACTGCTGGTAAGACTGAGCCCTGTGTGGGGCTGTGCATTGGCAGCATGGAGCCTGCTTGGGAGTCTCTCTCTCCCTCTCTTTCTGCCCCTCCCCTGCACACATGCACATGGGCACTCGCGCACCCTCTCTCTCGAAGTAAATAAATAAACATAAAAAATTGTCTTTTTTATTTAGAAATAACCATCTTAGTTCATATGAAGATAGCGCTTTAGAATTTTCCAAATGTCTTCAAGTACAATATTTCTCTTCTTAAAAAGTTTTCTTTATTTATTTATTTTGAGCTTCAAGTGCACACGCTAGCGTGAGCAGGATGATGAGCAGAGACAGGAGAGAGAGGGAACTCCAAGCAGGCTCTGCGTGCTGTCAGTGCAGAGCCTGACATGGGACTTGAATCCACAAACCAGGAGATCATGACCTGAGCCGAAATCTAAAGTTGGATGCGTAATTGACTGGGCCACCCAGGTGCCCCCATGTACGATATTTCGGGTGAGGAAGCCACGGTAGATATTTCTAGAGCCATATCTGGATTAAAGTTGTAAAGTTGAGGATTGTCCTGGCCCCCAACTACCTCATTCATTCTAGAGATGCAGGTCATGTGCATGACTCCACAGGATTTGGTACCAAAACAAACCACCACCACCACCAAAGATCCTGATGTGAACTGGAAACGAAGCAAAACAAAAAAAATCTGACTAAAAGATCAAAGACCACCTTTTATTGAAGATATTCCAATAAGCTTTACTCAGAAAGGAATATAAAACAGAAAGGCAATGAATGCTGAGTTCTGAATTTTAAGAATATTTGCAAAACGTTTGGAGTTAATAACAGAATGGAAAGTAGCACTGAAGAGTTTTTGAAAGTTGAAGGGATGAGATTATTAACATTGGGAGGGTTTTATTTCCTATTTACCGCCAGTCATTCACTGGCCCTTGGAATGAATGCATTTTTCTGCAAAAAGAGAGGCAATCTGTAAGATTTTCCAAGTGACCAGCAGAGGGCAGTATCTGCTAACAAAACTGAGGCCACGCCTGGGCTGCTCAGCAACTACACCGCTGGGGGCGGGGTGGGGGGTCAGCTAGTATATCAGTGTTGGCAACAACAACAAAAAAGTCAATGCAAATGAAGGCAGAAAGGAAATAAGGAAAAAAACACCCCTCAACATGAAAGAATAGAAAGAAAATATTTCAGAAACATCTGTGTCAGGCTCCGAGCTAAACGCTACACGGAGCAAGACGAAACCCCTGTGTTGGATGGAGCACAGGAGGGAAGACACCAAGCTCCGCTCCCCCAGCGGCATTCTTTGTAGCCTGCTTGCCTCTTCGTAAAAATAAATACGTGGGATCAGATGGCTACACAAGGACCCATTCGGTGCCCAAACCCTCCAGCCCTTAGCTGGTAGCAGCCCAGTACAAAGGCGAATTTACATAGTCAGGATGAAAGAGAAGGCTGGAAATGCCAGTGGGGTCTACGCATACCTAATATAGGTACATATATATGCACAATGCATTNACGCTTAACCGACTAAGCCACCCAGGCGCCCCCACAATGCATTTCTGTCGTTCATTCAGTTAGACTGTGGATACACCTTTCACTAATTATTGCCTCAAGGATCAGCAGGAGAAATATACTCATGAATGTAAAATAAAGAACAATGTTATGCCGACATTTTTATTGTTAATTTGAGTATTTTCTACCCCGAGGGCCTCAACATTCAACTCAGTTCACGTCCCCGGCGTTTACTGAGCACCCTCTATGCACAGGAGGTGGATGGAAGAGCCTGGGGTAGGCAAGAAGGATGGGGGTGGGGGATTGGGTGGGATTGGAATACCCAAATGTGGAGCAAACCCTTTACGAGTGTTAGAGTGAGAAGAATGCATAATACGCCCAGATGAGGAAGATAGCTCTTCCGGCTTAGGGAGTCAGAGAATGGAGGGTGTTGGAGATGGGTCTTGTGTGTTTTGATGGTGGCACAGAGTGGGATGGAGATGCAGTGGGTGTGAAGGGGGTTTTAGGTAGAGGAAACATGGAGGCAGAGGAGTGCTATGTGGTGATCCATTTCCAACGGGGGGGATCTCAAGGCACAGGGATCTCAAGACATGAGGGCGCAGCAGGATGGAGAAGGGGAGGTTCGCAGGAAGGAAAGGCAGGAAGGGACAAAAGTTGGGAGAGGAAAGTGGGGAGCAGAGCCTCAAGGGCCTTGAAGGCCATGTGGAAGAGTTTGGCTTATGTAGGCTTAGTTTTTTTATAATCCACCCTAGTCAAAAGACTTGGACTGTATTCTGTAAACCAAGGGAAGGTGAACAAGAGAGAACACTTACGTTTAGATGTTATGTGCATGCAAATGTGTTTTTAAAGACTTTACTTTTTTAGAGCAATTTGATCACAGCAAAATTGGTGGGAAGGAACAGATTCCCTTATATCCCCACACTACCCCCACTCCCACGCCCAGCCTCCCCGCTAGCAGCAACCCCCACCAGAGTGGTACATTTGTTCCCCTGGATGAGCCTGGACTGACACACTGTGATCACCTGAAGTCTGTAGTTTCCCTTAGGGTTCGCTCTTGGTGGTGTACATTCTAAAGGCTCCGACAAGTGTGCAATGACATGTTTCCATCATTACAGTGTCATGGGGGGTATTGTCACCGCCCTGAAACTCCTCTGTGCTCTGCCAATTCATCCGTCCCCTCCCCCACCCCTGGCAATCACCCATCTTCTTAGGTCTCCATAGTTTTACCTTTTCCAGAATGTCATATAGTTGGTATCATACAGCATGTAGCCTTTTCATGTTGGCTTCCTTCACTTAATAATATGCACTTCAGGTCCCTCCATGTCTTCCTGTCTAGATAGCTCTCTTCTTTTTAGTGCTGAATCATATTCCATTGTCTGGATGTGTCACAGTTTATTTACCCGTTCACCAACGGAAGGACGTCTCGGTTGCTTCCAAGTTTCGGCAGGTATGAATAAAGCTGCTGTGTGCATCCGTGCACAGGTTTTTGTGGCCTATGTGTATGTTTCAAGGGTGTGTCTATGCACGTCTGACGCCATGGCTAGGTGGCTGCTTCTGTGGCCTCAGAGCCACTGCCTCCTTGATAAAGGGGCTAAGGAGGAGGATACCAGATATCTAAGCTGCGTAAAACCCAGAAAGCTGATCAGAACACCAGCGTTACAGGAACTGACCAAGTAGGCAGACAAGAGGCAGCTTTTTTCTTTTCTTTTCTTTTGTTAAGTGTATTTTTTTTCTTTTTAGAGAGAGAGAGAGAGACATTGGAGGAAAGGCAGAGAGAGAGAGAGAATCCCAAGCAGGCTCTGCGCTATCAGCACAGAGCCTGATGGGGGGCTTGAACTCACAAACCCTCACAACCCGAGCCAAAGTCAAAAGTCGGACGCTTAATCCACTGAGCCACCCACGTGCCCCAAAGGCAGCTTTTTTCTGAGAGGGACCTTCATTCGGATACGCTGGCTCCCCTGAGACTTTTAGCCACAAGCAGCAGCAGCAATGCAATGAGGCCTCATTTTCCTCCTGCTGCCTTATAGACTGTGTGGAAAGTGCTTTCTTCCACTGACATATGTGTGTCCTGTTCCAACCTGGTGTTTTCCCCCCAAAATAAGCTTCTTTGTATTTTTCACATGAGAGATAGGCAAGGTTCTTTGTTTGGGACTCAGATAGATAGTGTCAGGAAAACACGAGGAGATAAAAACTTTTGTCTGCCTCTGAGTGTCACTAAAGCATTTGAGCTGGAGGAATTGTCTGGGCATTTGAACAGCACGTTTGGAGGGATGCATGGTTGTATATAAGGGGGAAATGCGGTTGTAAAAAAACTACACTTGTTCCTCTCCTTCCTCACTCAGTCTTTGACTATGTTGCTAGTACAGTGGATCTTAATGATTTTGGTAATAGACTCTTTCAAAACTCCAATCACAGCTAAGAACTCTCGTCACAAAAAGCCCCACATGTATCTAACAAGATACATTCCTTTTAATAGGGATTTAGCAAAGCGGAAACACAGACTCAGATTCAAGGTCCTTGCTTTAGACTTTTAGAAATAACAAACCAACCACTGTATTTAGTTCCCCCAAAGTGTCCCCTCCCCATGTTATACTTCCTCTTCCATGTCTATACTTGAGACAATGGTCATTGCCTAACCAGGTGATGACTTTAAAGCCCCAAATCTTGTAGCCTGTGATCTTTTGTAAGCGTGGTTATTCTGACTACTCTCAGAGGCTGCTGGAGGAGATTTTGGAAAGCCTACTTCCTTCATCAAAACCAAAAAAAAAAAAAAAAAAAAAAAAAAAAAAAAAAAAAGGATTGTTTTTTCATAAAGGAAATTTTCAGTCAAATTCCATTTTTGGCTTTTATTTTCTGATGTTTTTAAGGCTCTGGCAAGAGTGGACCGAGACTACTTCAGGCTCAAGTGGCTTAATGAAGTAACAGCTTTATTTAAGGTTTAGTTTATTTTTTTTAAGTAGGCTAGTGTCCAATGTAGGGCTTGAACCCACAAATCTGAGACCAAGAGTCACAAGTTCTACCAACTGAGCCAGCCAGGTGCCCCTCTTTATTTGTTTTAAACAAGAAGCCCATTGCTCTGTGCTCTGGAAGCCTGAGGGCAGATTTTGCACATGTTTTGGCTCCACTTATCAGGTTGCTCAGCAGGGGTCCCCCTTGACCACCAGCATGCATGGTCCCCTTTCATAGTGCATTCAAGTGCCAGGTGCTCCCTCTGCGAGGAGCACCACGTAGAGACACTCATTTCCTCTTCCCAACAATCCGAGGACAAACAGAAATGTTCTTCTGCCTATTTTAGAAATAAGGAAGCTGAAGTGCAGGATAATGAGCTAGTTGTCCAAGAGCTCCCAGTGGTAAAGCCAGGATTTATATTCAAGTAGCCTCATTTTCAGAGTCTGTACACTTGACCCCTATGCTATTCTACCTCTTACATATGCCATTATTTTTAAAAGTAATGGCCTCAGATATTGATGGAGTAACTCTTCTTGTATCTTGTCTCTTGGGGGGAATCTGCAACTCTCACCCAGGCATTTTCCCAACTCCCCTGGCCTTTAAGGATGACTCTTTCTCTCCCTCCTTCCCTCTCCCTTTCCCTCCCATCTCTTCCCCAACACACACCTTCATCCCCTCCCTTTCTCACTCTCTCTCTCCATGCATGTGTGTCATGGGGCCATCGTACAAATGCAGCTCAGCCATACAGCTGTACATTTGCCCAGCGAGGCCCAACATCTAGGGTCATGGAAAGCAGCAAGCCCCAAACATGCAACCCACAGTCTTCCCAGTGCGAGGTGCAATAGCCACTCAAGTTTGTTTTCACCATGAAAACAAGTCAGAAATGTCACCGCCTCTTTCTTTTTCACACGTGATAGAAGGTAGATATTTACAGTTTGCAAACAGAAATTGCAAAACCTCCATGTGGACTTTGTCATCTTCCAAAGATCGTTTTGGCTTCATATTTGTTGCTGTTTATTTGTTTTGTTTTCTAGAGAGATATATTTTGTGTTTCCAATTCCCCCTCTTGGTCAGTTTTTCTAAATAATATTTTTAAGCCTATACTTCCCAACTTCTGATTCTTCTCTTTCTTTAGGACTAAAATACTCACTTAACTAAAACTCCCGTATGTTTAAAAGACTCTTGAATTTCAAGACCTTGTCTTTATAGAGTTAACTAGATCATTCTTAAAACCTGCACCCTATATGATAGTCTAACTCAGTTAGAAAATTAGATGGAATCGCCACTAGCATTTACAGAAATCAAAATCCTGGGCCCATAGTGGTACTCAGACCAAGGCCGTGTCCTCATATCTCACTGGCCAATGACTACCTGGCAATTGTCCCTAATGGTTTCTCCTATAAAGTATAACTGATGATTAAGCAAGGGGACATGATAGCTAAGACATGAAAATATTCTCTCCTTAATAATAATTGTATATCCTTAGTTAATTTTCAAGGTGGGAACAGTGCCATTTTTCTAAATATCAGCATTCTAGATCCATATGAAAAAAATCTCCAAATTTAATAATAATTACTTAATGTATATTTTGTTCTTTGTTTCTTCATGCCACGTGTATGTTGAGGTCACAGTATGTGAACAGATGGAATATAAGGCTGGGGCCAACTAATTACCATTAAAGACAGGGAATCCATTGTCTTCTAGAACTCCTATCCGTCTACCTTCATTTCTGTCACCATGGTACCTAGTGGCTCAATTATGTAGTGTTGTGAATAAACAATTAAACAAAATCCACTTCATGTAATACTGCCGCATAGCATTCAAGATGCTGGGCTTGAATGTTTTCCAAAGCGTTGAAACCCTCCCAATGATTTCCCTCACTAAACTTCCCCTCATACTGGAGCTGAGACTCTGGGGGCATTTGTGTAAATTGTTTAGTTTACACATGAGTAGAGTGAAAACTGGCATATATTAAATTGCATTATGGGATTCTTGTGGTTTCTAGTTGTGAGGGCTGACTCCAGAATGCCTCCGAGGGTGGTGCCCATGGAGGGTTTTGATAAGCTTATATTAGGTTAGCATGTTGGGGGAGGAGCAGGTATTCTGCCCAGATGTGGGGTCGCTCCCGCCTCTTCCCGGAGCAGCCACTTCCTGATAAAATTGGACAGAGCAACACCAGAAGGTTCTGAGCAGCTTGAAAGTTCTCCAATGAGACCTGGGAATTTTTCCTGGAGTTTCTCAGGCAGCCTGTGGCAAGAGAGCACTGAAAACCGACCCACCTCGGTGACAGTATGATCCAGCAATCTCACTGCTGGATATGTTTCCAGAAGAATTCAAAGTGGGACCTCAATTATCCACAGCAACCAAGAAATGGAAGCAGCCTCAGTGTCCATCAATGGATAACTGGATTAAAAAAAAAAAAAGCCTCATATGCCTTCAGTGGAATAGTATTCATTCTTTAAAAAGAGCGAGAGCCAGAGAGAAAGAGTGAGCGAGAGAGATGGTGTCATCACCTGTTGCGATAAGGATGAACCTCAAGGACATTAAGCTGAGTGGAAAAAGCCAGTCACAAAAGACAAACACTGCGTGATTTTACTCAAGAGGTGTCTGAAGTAGTCAGACTCACAGAAAGAAAAAGTAGAAGGGTGTTGTCAGGGGCTTGGTGTAGGGGAAATGGCGGGAGTTGTTTAATGGGTATGAGTTTCAGTTTTGCAAGGTGAAAAAGCTGTAGAGAGCTGTCCTACAACAATGTGGATATTCTTAACACCACTGAGCTATGCGCGTAAAAATGATTAAGATGGTAACTTTTCTTATATGTTTTTCACAATATTAAAAAAAATAGATGGGGCACCTGGGTGGCTGAATCAGTTAAATGTCTGACTTCAGCTCAGGTCATGATATCACAGTTTGCGAGTTCAAGCCCCTTGTCAGGCTGTGTGCTGACAGCTCAGAGCCTGGAGCCTGCTTCGGATTCTGTGTCTCCCTCTCCTGCTGCCCCTCCCCCACTCACACTCTGTCTCTCTCTCTCTCTCTCTGTCTCAAAAATAAATAAAAACATTCAAAAATTGGAAAGAAATCGATGCTCTTGTGCCTTCTCCTTGAACTGATGGGTTTTAATGAACTCAGTTGCTAGTGTAGACAGAACACTAGTGAAGTAATTCTGACGAGAAAAGGCTGTTCTCCAGGTACAAATACTTATACTAGACTTGACCAACGTGTAAAATGATTCTAGACCTATATCCCAGAGAAGTCCTGTGCCGTCCAACTGCTTTGAGAGCTACCATGGACTGCCTGGAAACTTTTAGGGAGTCTCTAAGTTCAGATGTGGAGAAAAGCAAAAAGTGATACAAGTACAGATGTATCAACAAACCAATAAACATGCTTGACTTAGGGGAGGCGTTTCTAGGAGAAAGCGTCTCCTCAGGGTGGTCAGCCCAGCGATAATTTCCCCGCATGTCCAAAGGCTGACAGGACTTTATACCTGGAAAGGACAATAAATGAATCACTCCCATCATAGAAGAAAGTGAAGTCAAGGAAGGTGAGGACTGTCTTACTCAAGATCTTCCAGAGAAAAGATTAGAAAAAGAGAAAGTCAGTGTAGGACTCCTAGTCTCGGTGGTAATTTTAGACAAGACCCTTTTCTGAATGCAATGTGATAGGAAAGGCCAATGTTAACACACACACACACACACACACACACACACACACACACACACACACACTCCACCACACCT
>NW_027532015.1:13767289-13795342 GCF_008692635.1 Crocuta crocuta
ACACACACACACACACACACACACACACACACACACACACACACACTTCACCAGAGCTGCTCTGGTTGAAATGACAACAGGTCTAGTGAGGTGGTGGTGGTGTCATTTCCTCTCTCTATACTTCAAACCCTCTCCACACCTCACCCCTGCCCCTCCGCCCCCAAAGCACACCTGCAGATGCCCAGGACACCGTGGGGGTGCACTTTGTAGACCCCTGCACCGTACTATCCTTTTCACTTTATGCATTCACTACATTTATAGACTACTTTGTGATTTCTGTACATGTGTCCAAAAAAAACCGCTCATAATAATAATAAGTACCATATATGGAGTACTTATTATGTACTGGTTTGTATGCTAAGTAGCTTTATGGCCATATTTAATCCACCCTCAGAAAGTTATTGTTTTATCCTATTTTACAGGGGAAGGAAACTAAAGTCTGCATTAGTTTAAATAGTTAAATTAAATTAAATAGTCTGCTCAGGCCAACATCTGATAGAAGTCAGAACCAGATTCAAATTCAGCTACAACTGAAGACCTGTGCTTGTAACCCAGCGTCAATCCAGGCTGTGACTGAACCGTCTCTCAATGCACACCACTCAGCACATGGTTGGCACATAGTAGGCATTTCACAAACATGTTTTATTTGACATTCCTTTGGTTTATGGACATCTTTTAATTTTTTTAATGTTTATTTCTGAGAGAGACAGAGACAGAGTGCGAGCAGGGGAGGGCAGAGAGAGAGAGAGGCACGGAATCTGAAGCAGGCTCCAGGCTCCGAGCTGTCAGCACAGAGCCCAACGCGGGGCTCAAACCCACGAAACATGATATCATGACCTGAACTGAAGTCGGGCGCTCAACCCACTGAGCCACCCAGGCACCCTGGCTTATGGGCATCCTTTGAAAGTGCAGACTCCTCAGAGAGGCTTAATGACTGTCAATTATTCGCATGTAATTGTAAATTCACTGATTGCTTTACTCTTAGCTCTTGACTAAAGCCAAGAGGAATCTACTGCAGTGACTAAGACCATAAATTGGAGTCAGACTTCCGGGTTTTAAAAATCTGTGTGATTCTGGGTAAGCTGTTTAACTTCTCTGTGTCTCAGTTTCCTCATCTGTAAAATCGACACTAGGATATGATTTACCACCTAGATTTGTAGTGGGCACTAGATGAGCTTATGCATATAAAATGTTTAGAATAGTGTGTGGTGCATAGAACACATAAAATTAAAATTAATTATCTTTATAAACTGCAATGAAGGAAAGGGTATTAGGGTTGTTAGTTTTCACTGTTGTTGTTTTTTGGAACAGAGGAAAAGTAAATATTTTTTAAGCATGTTTTGGGCTCCTGGCATGAGTGATGTATTGGAGGCTTGTGGGCATGCGTGACATATTGGAGGCCTCTGGGCATCTGCCAGAGGGCTTTTTCAATGGCTTAAAAGTGACATGACAAAGATATCAAAGCACATTTCAAAAATATACTTCAAACCTGTTATAAATCTAGGTCAGGGAAAAAAAACAGTGCTTCTTTCTACTCTCTCCTGTACCTCTTGGCCTCTGATCTGGACTCAAGATTTATCTCTTAACCTGAAAATAAAGAGCCACAACAAGAAACAAACAAGCACTTATTTAGGATCAAGGAATTTCAATTCCTGGATCACAGATTCTGGTAGAAACCCAAGTAGCGTGTCCCATTTGTAGGGAGAACGCAAGGGGTTTTTATTTAGGAAAGTGAAGGGCAATTACATGCATTGAAGGAAAGAAACGTTTTCTATGGGGGTTAACAAGCTAAACTCGTCTGGGTTATACATTGACTACTGATTCTACCTTCATAAAGTCCACAGCCATCAGCCTTGATATATAGATGTCCAATCTCGGGGGGCCTGGGTGGCTCAGTCAATTAAGCATCTGACTTCAGCTGGGGTCATGATCTCACAGTTTGTGAGTTTGATCCCTCATCCAGCTCTGTGCTGACAGCTCAGAGCCTGGAGCCTGCTTTGGAATCTGTGTCTCCCTCTCTCTCTCTGCCCCTCCACCACTCACACATTCTCTCTCTCTCTCTCTCTCTCTCTCTCAGAAACAAATAAACATTAAAAAAAAAATGTCCATTCTCCAGCTGGCTTCTCAAGCAATAGGCTTAAAAATATATATATGCCATTTTGCCCAATCCAAAGGTTTTGGCCCAGTTCAAATAAAGATGGGTAAGGCAGTTTCCCTGTCATGGTCACCCCAGCTCTATTTTGAAATGTCTCCATTCATGTCAATTCTTCACCGAGTGGCAGATCACCTCACTTTTCATTGGGAAGAATTTTCTGAGCTGGCATAAGACTTTAGCCACTAACAAAAAATGAGAAAATTATTACCTCAATTTGCAACTTAACTTTCAAGTGAACAGTTAGGTGTCTGGTCCGCTTTTCCCACCCAATTCTCAGGGTGTGGGCATGTTCTCGGAAGAAGAAAGGCAGGAATGTGCAGAGCAGACATGCCACAGACTGGAGAGTGGGAGCTTCACCTGGGGCAGGTGTGAGACCAAAATTTCATTCCCTTGGAGGTTACAGAGTCTGATTAAGCAATGACTTTGGTCAAGGAATACATTTCTGAGACAGTTTTCGGCTAATCTCTGGATGGATAATCTTGATGGGGCAGAATCCAGTTATTTCTCTACTTTCCCAGATGATGTTATGACTATCTTTTATAACCAATTTCTGGTTGATTACTTAATCTTAATCAGCAAACCCTGTTCTCAGGTCACTAATTAAACATGAAGGTAAAATAAAAGACATAAAGGCATGGAATGTATAAATTCATTTAAGTTCTACAGGGATAGAATATTTTTTAAAAATATTTTTTTAAGTTTATTTTACTTATTTTGAGAGGGATAGAGAGAAAAAGAGGAGGTGGGGCAGAGAGAGAAGGAGAGAGAGAATCCCAAGCAGGCTCTACACTGTCAGCACAGAGCCTAATGTGGGGCTCAAACTTATGAACTGTGAGATCATGACCTGAGCCAAAATTAAGAGGAGGGTGCTTAACTGACTCAGCCTCCTAGGTGCCCCCAAACTTCTTCTAATGTTGGGGGACATGTCACCTCTTCTTAGATTGTCTGTTGGTCAGTTGCAGATTTGCTTTCCCTGCTCTTCCCCACCTGCGCTCTGGCCCTCGGCCCTACATGAGAGGGACATTTCCCAGAAGCCCCTGCCTCTTACTCCCAGGTCTGCTCGGCCAATGAGATTCACTGGTGGAAGGCTGGAAGCTTGAAAGACCAAGGAGAAAGCAGATGTTTCCTGAGGCATCTCCAGCTGAAGTTGTGCTGTTCCTTTGGCATGGCACCACCCCTGCCTCATTGGCTCAGCTTCTGCCAGGAGTCCTCACAATTGTCCTAACTCTGGCTGAACAGCACTGACTCATCCTGCAATTCTTCTTCCACAATCGTAGTACTAGCTCACTGCTCTGCCGAGCTCTGCTCTGGGTTGCCTCCCTGGGTCCCATCTGGCCCCTCAGTTCTGCCATTTTTCATGTAACCAATCCCCTATACTAAAACCCCTCAGTGTGAAGTATCTACAATGGTTCTGTTTTTGCCCTTTTTTTTTTTTCTGGTGAGTCTCTAACTACTATAGAGAGAAAGTACTCTACACATGTTTTAGAAACAAGAAAGAGGAAGATCCACTTCTACTTACCTACTTTTACGTTGTTTAGGGTATATAATTTTTTCACTTTTGTCTCCCTTAATAAATAGCTTTATGGAGCAAACAATAAATCAAAAAATGTGTCTTGAACAATTACTTTAGTGGACTTTAGTCATAATTTAGAAAACTATCTGTAAGGGTGACTGCTCTCAGCTCACTGCATGAAGCAAACAAATGCAGTTCATTCTAATAAAGGCAGCTGAAGGTTGAACTTTCTAGACTCTGGCTCTCTTCCTAGCCTTTTAAGATATCTGTGCCATTCCTTTTGACATTCAGACTTCAGAGTGGAGGCTGGAGCATTAATGCTGCCCTCTAGAACCTTCCACGTCCTGCCTAAGTGCTTCACTGACCACCGTGAGCTCGGAAATCACCACAGGAGCAAGTAAGACCACGGTTGTGGAAGAGTGTACTGACAGTGCAGGCCCATAATGGGCATTTGCCCATCTGTTGTATAGTTAGGTTTTTTTTCTCTTTTAATAGAGTAGCTTTAGAGGCATTCCAACAACTGAATGTCCATACCTAAGGGGCCATGGAGGGTCTCATTAACAGGAGACTCCAAGATGGCCCTTCAAACACTCCAAGAGAGATATAAGCATACTTCCTGTCCTTCAGATGATTCACTTTTGCTTTGGATCTGTTTGTAATGAGTCTGCTTTACTAGTCATGGCTTATCTAGGTCTAAAGTACTAGAGGTGCTCAGGCAGGAAGTTTCTCTGATAAGCCACAGGAAAACATCCCAGAATCTCAAAGCATAACAGAAATAGTATAAGCTAACCTGACTGAGTACTTTAGAATTTGCAAAGTACTTTCATAAACAGTAACTCGGTTTTGCTGAGGGCTTTGAGCTTTGTTCTGACAAAAGAAAATAAAGCCTGGAAATACTGTCCTCAAACAAATGATTTCAGAATTGACATGAAGTAATATTTTAAGTACTCTTTACTCTTGTATAGGCAAAGTCATTTTCTTGTGGTATAAAATTTGTTACCTTTCAGGGAAACCCTTTATAACATACATTTGAAAGCCAATCTTCTTTTATTAGTCCCGGGCGGGGGTGGGGAGGGGGGGAGACATCGATCTTACTGATTATGGGTTGGAAGAACATCTTCAAAATTATTTGCCTAGTTAAGCAGTTGACTTTTTTGTTTTAGTGGTTATACCTTATTGTAGCAAGTATTCTCGCTATGTCTCCTGGTGATAAGGCTTTTTACATTGTCCTAGTTCAATAGTGATACGTATAATCTAATAATAGAGACAAGTGAACTCTATGACCATTTGGTCTCAAAACTGTGCTTCTCTATACAATTAGTCTATTTACTTTTTTCTTATACAAGAGAACTTTCACTGGTCTGTGTTGTTGTTTTATTCTTCTGATCTCAGGGCCATACTTAGAGTGTTTAAATTATCATAAAACCCTGACATTTTCATAAATGTAAAAATAAATCCAAACTTGCTTTAGACCTCTTGAATCCAAGAATTTCCACATTATTAGGTACCATTTCGCTGTAAAGTAGCTGGGTTCTTTTTCTTAGACCTAAACAAACTCAGACTTCAACACTCAGACAATGGCAGTACAATTCACTCCAATTCTTCTGGAACATCTGCTATTCCCAACATTATGCTAGGGGTGATAATGTAAATAAAGGAAGACATGATTCTTCATAAAACTTTGGTCTAGGGGGAGAGACAGATTACTGAGCTCTTCACTTTTAACATAACAGACTCATTGAGGCACCTGCATGGCCTGTTGGTTAATATCTAACTCTTGATTTCAGCTCAGGTCATGATCTAGAGGTTCATGGGATTGAGCTCATGCTGGGCTCCTGCACTGACAGCGTGGAGCCTGCTTGGGATTCTCTCTTTGCCCTTCCCCCTCTCTCTATCTCTCTCTCAAAATAAATAAATAAACATTTTTAAAAAAAGAATAGACTTGTAACTCTAGTGCTGAAGAACAAGCTAGTGGTTTTCCATGTAGTAATAACATTATTATTTTTTTTTAATGTTTATTTATTTTTGACAGAGAGAGACAGAGACAGAGAGTGAGTGGGGTGGGGCAGAGAGCAAAGGAGACATAGAATCTGAAACAGACTCCAGGTTCTGAGCTGTCAGCACAGAGCCTGACATGGGGCTCAAACTCACAAGCCATGAGATCATGACCTGAGCTGAAGTCAGATGTGTAACTGAGCCACCCAGACACCTCAATACTTGACATTATTATACGTGTATATATAAGTATATATAGCATACATATACATGTGTATGCATACATACATACATACAACATATATTACTTATCTTTTCCTCTACATCTAACACAGAACATGACACAGAGTATATACTCAACACATGTTTCCTTAGTTAATAAATGAAAGAAATGTGATTTGATTTAAAGACCAAAAGATTTTTTATGGTTTCGATAAAGCCTCATCCTGAACATTGTTGTAAGCTCAAATATAATGTAGAAATAAAGATACATGAGCCTAAGAATACAAATTACATTTCACTTGGTTTTTTTTTTTATCTCCAATGCTACTACACGTGGCAGATATTTCATAGAAGATTTTTGAAGAAATAGATCAATGAATAGATGGAATGAGCCTTACGATGAGAATAGCAATGAAGGAGTGATTCTCACCTGATGTGTATATGTTTGAACAATGGGTGTTAGTCTAAAAAATGCTGCAAACTGGAGATGACCATTGAACTTGGTTTTAAAGATGAGGAGCTTTAAGGTAAAGAAGAGACAATCGGTCAAGGAGGCAGTATGAACAAAGACGTGAGAAAGTGACAGAACATGGCTGGGTGTGGTTCCCTTTGGTAAGGAAGCTGGTGGTAATGTTGGCTATTTCTCGTCTGAGAGAGCACGATTTTTTTTTTTTGTAACATCATTCTTCTTCTGTCATGGAGGACGAGAGGCCCAGTCCAGCTTACTAGAAGAGATTGTTTCTCCCCAGTCTACTTCCCCAACTTATTTGATTCTCAGTTGGGGAGAAAGGCAGAGTAAGAAATGTACGAGACAGGACAGACAAGAAAACTGATGCTCAGAATTGTCCAGTGGCTTGTCCAGGGTCATCCAGGTAACTTGATTCTCTATTTTGCCTGCTCCATTCTGATGTGCACCTGCAGAAATTCACAAATGATTCTTTGGATTGTTGCCAGGATTTGAATTTCATACATCTCAGCAATCATGGACTGAGTCCTGAAAGACTGTATCAAGTTGTTAGGGTATCAGAAAATCCCTTTCTCTTCCTAAATTATTTGAAATCAACCCAAAAGGAAAAAAAGAAGAAAAAGTCCTAGCGTCATCCAGGCTTACTTTCAAATGGGCCAAACCATCTTTGAACATTTACTTACACCAACATCCTGCCAGTTTCCATTTCATAACAAGCATGAAGTTAACATTTTAAGAGAAAGAACAATTTCACTAGTAAAACAGCTATGAAGAAAAGATATTTAACCTTCTAATAAAATAGTAATGCTGCAAGCTCAGCGGCACATAAAACATTTATAACCTACAACCAGTAAAGTATGGAACAAGAGATTTAAATGTTGCTGCTTGATGGAGTGGAGACATGCGCACTATAAATACCACCCCAAAGTCGTGGGCTGCAGTGGGGTACAGGGAAGGAGGTCTCACACCCCTCTCCCTTCATGTAGAGAACAAAAATAAGTAAAATATGTTTTAAATTAAAAACATACAAAAACATACAAAAACCCCTCTCAAAAACAAAAGAGTATCTGTCGTCCAGAACTAAGACTGCAAGAGATGATGATGGGGTTCTAGTGTTCCAGGTGCTCCAGCTTCTCAGAGTTCCCTGGGCAAAGGGAAGAGACCACGAAACTTCCCGCATGGAGCTGGGGTGGCTGTGTGATCCAGAAGGCAGAGCAAGGTGCCCTTCGTAGAAAGAGAATGTAGAAAATGCTGCCGTTATGGCCTGGGGCTGTGACTAATAACCAGCAGCTGCCTGAGGTGTCAGAAGAGAAAAGCTGGCATCCCCCAGCCAGAGCTTGTGCCCGTAGCACGTGCTGGTGGAAAGATGCGATTGGCAACGTTCTCATAGACGAGACGCCCCAACTGCCCACACACAACTTGGTTCTCCATGGAAACCTGGCCAGGTGGGGGCAACTACCATTTCTCAGGCAATAAGAAGCCAACGGAAAAAGAGGGGCAGGAACACAAACATAAGGAAATTTCCACTCGTGACGGCATGACAATTAAACATTTAAAACACAGAAGATTTCCATATAACACCCAGTGCTCATCCCCACAAGTGCCCTCCTATATGGAAACCAACCTGACAATAAACTATTTGTAAAGAAAATAAAAATAAAAACAAAAGAAAAACAATAACAACAGCAACAAAAAAACATCCTGCATGTTAAACTCCATCTCAAAAAATAAAATAAAATAAAAATAAAACACAGAAGAGAAACGCACACCATAACTGATAGTCAAAACCCTCAACAAGTCAAGAATTCATTTCTAAAAGAATGGAAGTAATACCATCTGAAAAACATTTTATAACTCCCAATAAACTAAAGGAAAAAAATATCTCCAAAAATAATAAATTGTAGGAAGGGATTATGAAACAAAAGCAGGTGGTAGATATGGAAAAGAACCAGGAAAAAATCCTGGGAATAAAAAGTTTGAGCACTGCTAGGAATTTACCCAAGGGATACAGAAATGCTGAGGCATAGGAGCACATGTACCCCAATGTTCATAGCAGCACTCTCCACAATAGCCAAAACATGGAAAGAGCCTAAGTGTCCATCAACAGATGAATGGATCAAGAAGATGTGGTTTATCTATACCATGGAATACTACATGGCAATGAGAAACAATGAAATCTGGCCATGTGTAGCAACATGGATGGACCTTGAGGGTGTTATGCTGAGCGAAATAAGTCAGGCAGAGAAGGACAAATATCATATGTTTGCACGTATAGGAGGATTAGGAGGAACTTGACGGAGGAACAAGGGGGAGAAGAAGGGCGGAAATGGTGGGGGAAAGGGAGAGAGGCAAACCATGAGAGACTCTTGAATGCTGACAAAAACTGAGGACTGATGGATGTGGGGGGAGGGGGGGATGGGCATGGAGGAGGACACTTGTGGGGATGAGCACTGAGTGTTATGTGGAAACTAATTTGACAATAAACTATTAAAAAAAAAAAGTTTGAGCACTATAATTAGAAAAAAATAACACTACTCTAGATGAACACAGCCCATTAATGAATTGGACAGCATTCCAGGGTGTTCCCTCAGAATACAGAACAGATTGAAAACATGAGACAAAAAAGCATCTTTAAGCTTCAGCTTAGGTACAATGTCCGAGATCCAAAGTGGAGAATTAAGGACATGGGAGATATTTAGCATAGCTGCGAATTTTCCAGAACTGAAAAACAAATCCTCTGATTGAAAGCACATGTGAACAAATCAGGGTTGTTTTTTTTCTTTCTATTTATTTATTTATTTATTTATTTATTTATTTATTTATTTATTTTAAATGCATTTTTTAATGTTTGTTTACTTTTTTTTTTACAGATAGTTTATTGTCAAGTTGGTTTCCATATAACACCCAGTGCTCATCCCCACAAGTGCCCTCCTCCATGCCCATCGCCCCCCCTCCCCCCCACCCCCATGAGTCCTCAGTTTGTTCTCAGCATTCAAGAGTCTCTCATGGTTTGCTTCCCTCCCTTTCCACCACTATTTTTCCCCTTCTTCTCCCCCATTTCTCTTAACATGGTCCTCTGTTAAGTTCCCCCCAATCCTCCTATACGTGCAAACATATGATATTTGTCCTTCTCTGCCTGACTTATTTCGCTCAGCATAACACCCTCAAGGTCCATCCATGTTGCTACACATGGCCAGATTTCATGGTTTCTCATTGCCATGTAGTATTCCACGGTATAGATAAACCACATCTTCTTGATCCATTCGTCCACTGATGGACACTTAGGCTCTTTCCATGTTTTAGCTATTGTGGAGAGTGCTGCTATGAACATTGGGGTACATGTGCTCCTATGCCTCAGCATTTCTGTATCCCTTGGGTAAATTCCCAGCAGTGCTATTGCTGGGTCATAGGGGAGTTCTACTGTTAATTTTTTGAGGAACCTCCACACTGTTTTGTTCGTGTTAACACACGCCCAGCTGTAGTCCCAAATGATAAGCAAATGGAAACAGCTTAGCGCTTTCTTAGCCCTTGCTCTACCCTCTCGTACTCACTCACACACCCACAGTGTGATCACAGTTACCTCTGGATAACTCGGTGCGTGACTCTTCCTCCTCATCTGCCGCAGCAGTGGGAGTTCTGTGCAGCAGGAAGACACCTGAGCTAGGGATGGTCAAGCCTGGGTGCGCCTGTGAAGCTGAGGCGCGCCACTCTTACTGGCACGTGAAGTATATTGTTTCATTGATGTTTAACACAGGTTAGCAGGGATGATCTTCCCAGCTCAGCTTCCTCTCTCCCCACCTATCTCATTTCATGATTCAGTTCTAGGTTGCCAAAGAAAAATGTCAGAAAGGGCCCAGCCTTTGGCCAACTACAAAATAGACACCAGCTGAATCATGAGACCTCCTCTCCAGGCTTTAAAATGACCTTGTATCCTTACCAAATAGTGCACACTTGGAAATCTTCAATGAATGAATAAATGAATGAATTAACAAATACAGGTAGATTCCTTTTCTTAATTGGAATCCTTTTTCTTTCCTCAGTCTCCATTCTGAGGGTCAGAGAGCCACTTGCTCCCTTTAAAATAAATGACTGATTAACTTACCTTACAAAAGTCCTGCCTCTTTCTGGTGCTGCTCCAGACTACGTATTTAGAACAGTATGAATTATTATTGTTTTATCTGAAAAGTAACATGTCCTAAAAAATAAATAAAGGTAGTATGACTTATTAAGAAGATAAACAAAGCAGGCCTGTATAGCAATTGAGTAAAATATAACATTTTTTTACTCATGAAAACTAAACAGGCTAGTTGTAGAAAATGTAGTATATACAGATAAGCAAAGCTAAGGGATAGAGCTGTTTGAAACTTGTCCATCTTTCCTCACTGGCTCTAATATGCTCACACCTGACTCACCTTGAATTACCTTCACTTTGTCAACTAACCGACTGTCCTGGCCATGAATTGTGAATGTTCTTCAGTGCCAACATGGCCACCAAACACATGCTTCAGCCACAGGGCTGCAAACCTGGCTACCCTGTAAGATTTTCCTATTTTCTATTTTTTTGGTTCTGAGTTGGAAGTTACGAGGTGAGCAGATTCTGACTTATCTTAAAATGTGCAAATGGTCTGGGGCGCCTGGGTGGTTCAGATGGTTAAACATCTGACTCTTGATCTTGCCTCAGGTCATGATCTCACAGTTCATGAGATCAAGCCCTGCATGGGGGCTTTGTGCTGAGAGCATGGAGCCTGCTTGGGATTTTCTCTCCCCCTTTCTCTCTGCCCCTTTACCGCTCTCTCTCTTACAATAAACTTTTTTAAATGTGCAAATGTTCCCCTGATTTTGTTGTTAAAATTGTGATGAACAATTTTAGAGAAATTGTTACTTTAGAGAAATTGTTACTTAGAGAAAGAGAATAAGTTACTTCTCAGAGGACTGAGATTTGCTACTTGACTTGGGTGGAGGGACATGAGCTGTGTCTTCTTCTGGGGTCTCTGCTTTCCCAGTCCTCTGTTGTCTCCCTTTTCTGTTAGGACCACCTTTATCTGTTGTATCTGGTCAAAATCCTTCCAGAAGATAAAAATGGCCATGCTCAGCTGAAAGGATGCCACTTAAACCTAGGTTATTTTATATATGTAAAAAGTGAAGAGATTTTACATAACTTTTGAGGACCAAGGTAAAAATAAAATCAAGAACCTCAAATCCAAGTTCCTGTTGCTTTTAGTGCTTTTCTAAGAAGGTACATTTCCCATCCAAGGTGATAGTATGATTATAATGGGCTTACAGCAGCCACATTTCCTATCAGGATAGTGGGGGGGGGGCGGGGGGCAAAGAGAAAGAAACAAAGCAGGAACTCTAAGTCAGTGGTGGCTGGAGAAATTCACAACTGGATGCTAACATATGACCAAAGGAAGAAAGGGGCAAACAGACAATAATGCTCAATACTTCAAGATTCAGTTTTTCTTATCATCTGCCCATCAGCATGCGACAAGTAGAAACAACAAATTTGGAACAAAAAATGTAAAGATAAATTCATGGGGTGTGGAGGAGACGTGTGTGGAGTATAAACGATCTTGTCCTGGGGCACCTGGATGGCTCAGTCGGTTAAGCCTCTCGCTTTGGCTCAGGTCATGATCTCATGGTTCATGGGTTCAAGCCATGCATCGGGCTCTGTGCTGACAGCTCAGAGCTTGAAGCCTGCTTCAGATTTTGTGTCTCCCTCTCTCTCTTCCCTTCCTCTGCTTACACACTCTTTTCTCTTTCTCAAAAATAAATCAAATATTTAAAAAACTTATAAACCATATAGTCCTGAGAAAGTTCTAGGAAAGTAATAGAATAAATGAAGACCATAATCTACAAGTCAGAAAATAAAAGGGAATGACCCAAGAGACACAGGTCAGGGAAAGGGTTGAGGGTGTGTAGCAAAGTTTGACTAAAGTGATACCGTTCTTGCTGAGAAAAGTCAGGCAAGGCAAAGAGTTTATAGATATTTCAAGAGAAGCCATGGAACTAGAAATAAGGAAAACTTAAACCTCCTTCAAATTCAGAGCTGTGTTCATATTTCTGAGGGATTGGCAGCTACTCATTCATCTTCATGCCAATGCATGTTTGAAATGAAGTATTTAATGGGCACTTACTCTGTGTTAAGAGCCATTTGATCATTTGAGGTTTGACCGAAAAAGCAAGCACACACGCAAAAGATTTTGTTTTTGAAGAACCTAAAACTTAGTTGGAAAAGTGCAACAGAATTGTATAGTGTACAGTCACAGTGTAGTGTTAGCTCACTGGTGTACATGACTTAGAACAGCTGAGAAAACAGTGGCTAGTGGTTACAGGAATGACCAGAGCACAGGCCTGGCTAGGGTTTCAGTAGGACTTTGAACAAAAAGAAGGGGAGAGGAGAGGAGAGGATGTCATAGTTGAGAAAACCTTGCTCCTTCAATGCTGGCACTATGGCTAGCCTTCTCAAGGAGATCAATTACGTTTGTTCATCAAAGGATAGAAGATGGATGGTATGGGGACATATCTGAGGTCTCTCATGGGCCAGCAAGAAAATGTCCCTAGATGTACGACAAAGTGGGGAAGCAGATTATGGAGGGTCTTATGAGTAGGCAGACCAAGTTTAGATTTGACACAGTGGAAAACAGAATTCCACTACAAGTTTGGTTTTTTTTTTAATGAACATGCAATAAATATTGTATGTGTGTGGTTCTATGAGTCTTAACACGTATGTACTCTTTGTATCTACTGCCATAATTGGGATACAAAAGTATTTCGTCACTCCAAAACTCCCTTCTGTGGTTTTTGGTTTTCAAGTGCTGTGTTTTGTTTTGTTTTGTTTTGCCTATGGATGTTCAATCATTCCAACACCATTCTTGGAAATACTGTTCTGTGCTAGCCCTGTGTGGTTCCCTAGCCTCCGTGGCCACTGACATGTACTCCCTTGATGTCATTTGTCCTTTTGAGAATGTCATATAAATGGAATCATGTGGATTCCACTTGATTAGATAGCCTTTCCGACAGAAACTTTCGGAAACCTACTCTTTTCAGTCAGCTTAGTGTTTCTGAGATTCTTCCAAATTATTGTGTGTATTAATAGTATATTCCTTGTGGAATAATATTCCATTGTATTCATCTGTTAAATGAAGATATTTGAGTTATTTCCAGTTTTTGATGATTATGGATAGAGCTGCTGTAAACACTTGGATACAAGCTTTTGTGTAAACATACATTTGTCTTTCTTAAGGGTAAATACCCAGGAATACAATTGCTGGGTCATGTAGTACATGGGCATTTAACTTTATAAGGAACTGCCAAACTGATTTCCAGAGCAGCTGTATCACTTTGCATCCCCATCAGAAATGTGTGATGAATCTAGTTACTCTCATCCTTGCCAGTATTTGGTATTAATGATTTTTGTTGTTGTTCTTTTGTGGGGTTTTTTTTTTTTGCCATAAAATAGATATGTTATTATATTTTATTGTAGTTCTAATTTGCATTCACTACTGGCTAATGAGGTTGAACATTTTTCATGTGCTTATTTCCTTCTGTATATCTTCTTTGGTGAAGTATCTGTTCAAATATTTTGGTCTTTTTTTAAGTAGGTTTTTTGTTTTCTTATTGTTGAATTTTGTGCATTCTTCATACAGTTTGGATACAAGTCCTTTATTAGATACGTGATTTGCAAATATTTTGTCCCAGTTTGTTACTTTTCTTTCCTGTATCTTTTATGAAGCTACAATTTTTAATTTTGAGCAAGTTCAATTTATCAATGTTTTTGATGGGTCCTGTCTTTGGTGTCTTGTCCAAGAACTTGCAGGGGGAGGAAAAAAAAATCTTTTTTCCCACTACCCTCTTGGGTTCTCTGGTGGTGGCCCTGTAATATGAACTGACAAAAGAGGTTAACAAGAAAAAAAGTGTCCAAATTTATTTAATGTAAGTTTTATGTGGCATGGGGGACCTCAGAAGGAAATGAAAACAAAAAGAAATAGTTAAACTTGAGCATGTTTCTACCAGGCTTGATGAAGAATGGGAAGTCATAAAAAAAGGTGACAGGACCAAATGGTATGAGCCAAGCATAGTAAACTAGGGGAAACTTAGCAATGTCATTTGGATTCCTCTCCATCCCCCTCTATCTTCAGAGATAAGGATGCTCCTTTCTTCCAGGTATAAGGAGGGTACCTCTCACATGAGGATCTTATGATCTACTTTAGGAAAGAAGGGGATGTTATAAAGTTCCTTCTGCACCTGCATTTTCTTATATTTCTTCAGCTTCAAATATTCACCTTGCCAAGGCGCCATGTTTTGGGATAAGCTGTTCAGAACCCTGTTGAACTCTTTGCTTAACTCCAGATCATGGAGATTTTTACCTGTGTTTTCTTCTAGAAGTTTTATAGTTTATGTATTACAGTTAGATCCTTTTTGAGTTAATTTTTGTATAAAATGTGAAGATGAGGTCAAAGTTTTTTGGTTTTTGGTTTTCAGGTGTTGTGTTTTGTTTTGTTTTATTTTGCCTAAGGATGTTCAATCATTCCAACACCATTCTTTGAAATACTGTTCTTTATTAAATTTTCTTTGTTTCTTTGTCAAAACTCAATTGGCCAAATTTATATGGTCAATCTAGTTCTAAATCCTATACTCTGTTTCATAATCTATCTGCCCTTTTGCCAATACACAATGTGTTCATTACGAGAGCTTTATAGTCTTAAAATTGGTTAATGTGATTTCTCCAGCTTTATTCTTCTGTTTTTAAGATTGTTTCAGCTATTCTGGTTTCTGTGTCTTTTCATATAAATTTTAGGATTTACTTGTGTATGTCATCAAAAAATCCTGCTGAGAATTTTATTGGAATTCCTTTAAATCTGTAGATGACTTGGGGGAAGAACTGACATCTTCACTATCACCAAGTTTTTGAATTAAAGAATGATATAATCTCTCTTCACTTCTGGAGCTTCATTTGCATAGGGAGGATAGATGAAAGCCCTTATTTTTATATTTTTCATACTACGCTGAGCTTAAAAGAGCTTCTGAGCTTATAAACCCACTCACTTTGATCTCTGTTACATTAAAAATGAGAGACTCAGGCTACACTTTCTCCAAGCCTACACTGGGTATGATGGTTCAGAATGGGACACAGTTGCCACCAGCCTATGTATGCGGCAGTCCAGGCCATGCAGGGAGTCTGGGTCCAAGGATGAGAAGAATCCAGGCATTCAGTTGAATCCAGATAAAGTTTTTGCAGAAGATATAGCGGAAGGGTTTTGCTCACCTACTTGGCAACCATACTTCAATACAATGAGTATCTCATGTATGCAGAATTTCTATCAAGAGTAAGATTCTGTGAGGCAAGGTTTGAAACTTGAATGATTTGCCAGTGATTTTGAGAATCCCAACTTTTCTCTGGCTTCTTCTTGTCAATTGTAAAATGAACTATGTTCTTTCAAGCTATTAAATGTGAAAATACCAAATTAACAATGATATATCAAATGAGTCTAATATGCAAGACATATATAAGAGTTTATGAAGAACTCCTAACTTAGAGACTACAGAGCAAATGATTATCTCACAGAGCAGTCTGTGACTTCAATGAAATTCAAATGGCCAAGTTTTTCAGTGACACGGAAAAAGCATAACTATATATGCCTGTTTAAAATGCCAGTATCCTTATTGTTTAACACAGAACTCTGACGAGATTCATGAATGTGTCCCAGATTTACTCATGTGAACCTCATTTTGAGTGGACCACAGTTGTTCTCATTCCTTAACATGCCCTTATGTCCTCCCCAGTTTAAAATAAGACCATTGATGGGGTGCCTGAGTGACTCAATCAGTTAAGCATCTGACTCCTGATCTTGGCTTAGGTCATGATCTCGTGGTTTGTGAGTTCAAGCCCCATGTTGGGCTCTGTGCTGACAGCTTGACAGCCTGGAGCCTGCTTGGGATTCTCTCCTTCCTTCTCTCTCTCTGTCTCTCTCCCTCTAATGCTCCCTCTCTCTCTCAAAATAAATAAATAAACTTGAAAAATAAATAAATAAAATAAAATAAGACCATCGGGAAAGTTCTCATCAAGAAGCAAAGTAGAGCTCAGTCAGTGCTGTTTTGCTATGCCATATGAAAATGGCGTGACATAAAAATAAAACCTGTCTAGGAAGTTGATGTAAACAACCAGCTTCTCTAATCCTGAGATGAGGTTTGATAGCTCAGGCCACAATACACAGCAGCAGCGTGCATAAGGCTGATATAATCAACTTCAGTCAGTGAAGAAAGGAAGTTGCGATAAAAAGGAGAAATGCCTTAAAGCTATAAAACTTTGTGTGTTAGAGGGAGAAGGTGATTGGTGATAATTGCCACAGTGAAAGGTCCACGGTGTGCTCCAAAGGAAAGGATTAGGGCAAAGCTGAGGAGGAACATTGCCTTTTTCCCGAGGATTACTTGAGACTTCTTAAAGTAATGGAGAAAAAAGTAAATACATTTTATTGTACCTCCATGGTAGATGAATGGAGATCAGGCTCTTGGCCTGCTCCATCCCTCCCCCCCCCCAGTGGTTTCCTGGGACATCTTCACAGGCATTGAGCATTCACTTGGGGTACCCGGTCACCGGACTACCCAGAGTCCTCTGCTGCAGTGCTTAGAGGCCCAGAATAACAAGCCTGACTCCTAATCTCCACCAATATATGTTGTAGTCCTCTGGCCCATCCTCCAAATGCTGACCCTGTTGTTGATAAAGAGTGAGATGGAGTTAATAGGATATACGAGACTCCAGTAACATATTAGCTCACCGATTTGTTATTTCCCTCACATTACATGATGTTGAATCTGACTTAAGTGTCCGCAACCTAGACCCTATGGTTCCAAGTAGAAGCAAGTGAAGGATGATGCATTCCCGGGAGAAAGAAGGTTCTGGGTTAATCGCACTTATCCCATCTTGTAGATGTCTTGTACCTCACCCAGGAAAGTGTCAGCCTGTTTCTAAAGCACCAATTCCCTCCTCCTAATATAAACCTCTAAAAATATAAATGTTAGAGGTATCTGGGTGGTTCAGTTGGTTACGCACCCGACTCTTGGTTTTGGCTCAAGTCATGATCTCACACTTTTGTGGGTTCAAGCTCCACATCCAGCTCTGCATTGACAATGCTGAGCCTGCCTGAGATTCTCTTCCCTCTCTCCCTCTGCCCCTCCCCCACTCACGTTGTCTCTGTCTCCCTCAAAATAAATAATACACTTTTAAAAAGACAAATAAAAATATAAATGTTACATTGATGATTTCCCCCATAAAATACTTATAAGACTTACAGATAAAGGCTTATAAAACTGAGGAAATACTTAGAAGACTTTTGAAAATGCCAAACCCCACATAAAAAAATAAACACCTGTCAAATAAAGTGAAAGCAAGGGCAAGGACAAGAGGAAGCACTAGAGATCAATTCTCTTCTTACCCCAACAGGTAAGACCTACATTCTATCGGCATTATTTCTAAAAAGTAAAAAGTCATTAACTTTGACATATGTCACACTAGTTGATCTTTGAAAGCTTCAATAATATGCAACGAAATTATTAAGGTCCATGTTGAAATATGCAAAAGGAAAGGTCAGCTTCCAAGTTTACCCCCACGTCTTTAGACCACTTGTCCTTTTAAGAGGCCCCCCTTTAAAGCGCTATTTTTTGGAGTTCGACATCTTATGCGGGCAGCCATCCAGCGCGCACTCAGTTACCTTCCTGCACTCCCAGGGACCAAGATGCTGGGATGCCAGTCTCTAACCCCCCATGAAGAAGAAAAATGCTAGCAATAATGAATACCTTTATAATATGAAACAACAGAGAGACAATCTTCTCTAATTTAAGGTAAAACAGAAACGGGAGCTGTAGAGATCTGGTCTCTTGTGGACTTATTGCAGGACCTTGAGAAAGACTGAGAGAGTTCGACTTACATCTTTGCTGCAGGAATAAAACTGTTCTGAGGAACAGCTAGTAAAAGCCAAAGGAATTACAGTTATTAGGGAAAAGTAAATGTTCAAAACCATAACTTTGTTTGGTCTGAACCTGTAGTAACAGAGCCACACGAAGGTGTTTTTGTTTGTTTTATTATTTTTTTAAATGGCCAAGTTGAAAGGATAGTAAATCTTCCCCAATTTTATCATGACCAAGTATAGCCACAAAACAGTCTTCCGTTTCGCACGGGGATGGAGGCAGCATGACATAGAGTTTGTATTCACTATCTCAATGGCAAAAACTACCTGTAATTATGTCCTCAGTGGGGCTGCATAAAACTTGAATTCCATTTAATCTTATACTAAACAATTTCTATATTTCATGTCATAGATTAGAATGAAAATGGAGATAGTTCATCAACACTGATCTGTGATATAAAAAAGAACAGCGAAGCCGGGGGTATGAGAGTGCATAAAAATGTTTTGTGTTCTGACCAGTACATTGCTTTAAAAAAATTTTACAGTCAGGCCCAATTGTTCATTCTCTCCATGCAGAAGATACTCACATATTCATTTTTAAAAGGGCAAATCAACCATAATTCAGTTTATAAACTGTGAAGCTGGTTGCGAATGTCTGGATGAATATTCATTAGAATCTCTTAATCTGCCATCGACTGTGATTCATTAGGCATATGTAAATATCATTCACTTTAATTGCCCCTAAACTGACTTAACATAATATTGTCATTAGCAAATTATTAGTTATTTGTGTAACTAATGGTACATTATGGTGTGCACGTTAAATCTCCAAATATATGATTACAATTATGATGATGTTTTATGCTGGGGGCTTTCTAAACTATTTGATGAAATATAATGGAGTCAAATCAAATCTGGTATGGTAATAGGACAGTTGTAGAACTTTTTTCTGCACCTTGGTGCTGTTATCATCTCCTAGCTACTCACTCTTCCTGACACTTGACTCGCCATACGTAGTTTCTATTATGTTGTCTGCACCAAAGGTCCTAGGAAGTTCCTCAACTCTATTCTCCAATATGGGCTCAATCGCAGCTGGCTTTTGGAAAAGTCATTTTATTTAAAAATTCACTCGTTGGAAGTGGAGAAAGCAATATAAAATGGGCAAAGAAAGTGTAGAAGGTTCTCCTGCACATTGACATAAAGAAATCAGGCTAGCACGTAGTTTAAACAACTCATGGGAGTTTTTCTTTCCATGGTTCTATCCAGGGAGCTGCATTTGACCTGTAGAAATTCATCAGAGGGTGGGCTGGCCTGCAGCTGTTTTCTCCAGAACTATCATCGTCTATAAAGAATTTGATAGCTCCTTGGAACCTTCTTGAGTTCCTAGCATTACTCTTTCTGAAAATTCTGTTTACCTGTCGCTGTGTCTCCCCAAAGCACTTACTTCATTACAACAAACTCTTATTTCGCTAATCTTTATCTCCAAAACAATATCAGGAGGTTTTTCAAAGAGAGTCACTTACTTTTATCACTTATAATTATTACAAATTCATGAAACAAGCTGCTAGGCATAAAGTTGACCCAACACCCTGGCAGAGAAGCCTACAATTAGTATTCCTTTAGTCTCTGTTAATTGCCTAACTAGTGGCAAGAATATGTTAATACAAAATGAGCTAACAGAGGCAGGAAACCTTTTTATCATGTTGCTCTCCTAAATATTAGTACATTAACAGGCCATTGATGTTTATAAACAGAGATTCAGACAAATGCATATTCCTGTCTTTGATAATGCTTTAGATTAATTGCCATTTCATCTTAATTTAATAAGCTATCCTTTTGGTAAAAAAAAAAAAATGCTTACACATGAAAAGAAATTATTGAGATAATGACAGCGTAATGAATATAGATTGTGGTACAAATCTCCTGAAGAGATACCAACATTCCGGAAACATGGTCAAGCATTATTGTATTTAAAATAAAGCAAATTTTTCAGTCGAACATACTTCAGGTTTAACATTATTGCCATAAAGCCAAACAGTTTCGGTTATTTTGATTGATGGTGAGTGATTGAATCTCTCTCCATAAGTAGCTTACCTGTGAGTTTCAGAGATCTCTTCTAGCCGATATGACTCTTCCCATTTTAAAAAGTGGCCAGTGGTCAGATGAGGTACCACTTCCATACTATATGTGCTTCTCACATAACACCTATTTTCTTCTGCTTCACACCAGGCCTTCCTCTTCTATGGACTCATGCTCCACAAGCTCAAGGGCTTTGTCTCCAGCACAGAGGTCGACAAATGAGCCAGACTGGGTCTGTCACCTGTTTTTATTCATAATGTCCATTTGGAACACAGCCAAGCCCATTCATTTACTATTTTTTAAAAATGTTTAATTAAGTTAATTTATTTAGAGAGAAAGTGTGGGTGGGGGAGGGGTAGAGAGAGAGGGAGAGAGAATCCCAAGCAGGCTCCGTATCACCTCACGGAGCCCGATGTGGGGCTTGAACTCATGAAGAGTGAGATCATGACCTGAGCTGAAACCAAGTGTCGGACACTTAACCAACTGAGCCACCCAGAGATCGTATTGGTTCACAAAGCCTAAAACATTTACTAGTGACCTTTACAGAAAAAGTTTCCCAACCCTTGGCCTAATATACAGAATTTTGCCAGGAATGAATAATGGAGTCCCCCCAGATAAGCGTCTTGCTTGGGATAAAAATGTATGCCTCAAATCTCTGCAGAGTCAATGATTTATCATGTAGTTAAATAAAGTTTGGTCACTTCTAACTCTGACATCACAGAGATGCCAAAAATACCTAATTTATTGGAGCCCTGATAATTTTGTTATATAGCTTGGCCGAGGTATTTGGCTGGTTTTATATACCAAGTCCATGTCTTAGGCATGAGTTACGGTGGGATGCAAACTCAGGGAGTTGCTTTAAATTTTGTTCAGACCTCTAGGTCCACTTTTGACTCACATATAAGCTTTTTTGTAATTTATACACATAGGACGAATGAAGTAGCCCTCCTTCCCAGAACCCATATTGAAATTACTCATAACAGACAATAGTTACGGGCCACCAAGTTTGTGTCAGGCTCATACAAAGCACTTTATGTGCATTATCTCATTTAAGCTTTACTATAATGTTATGCTACAGAAGCTATTATTTTTCCTACATTAAAGATAAGATTATTGAGACTTAGAGAAAATACATACTCATAAGTGGGAGCCAACAATCAGTCCTCAGCTTGTCTACATCGATGACCCATATTCCTTCCACAACACCATACTGCCTCACTATTGTGTGCTGAATTATATCATTTGCATTGTTAGGCTGAGATTCTGATCATGTGGCCACTAAAAGTTATGCTTCTCAAAAATAGTCAACTTCCTGGAGACAATCTAATCTAACATTATTTGGTAGAAAAAAGCAGAATATGAAATTAAATATATTGTGATACTAACTCTGTAAAATATATATGTATTAGAATCTCAACTTGAACTTAGACTGTCAACATTGAACCTATACAGGTGTATTTGGGCATGGCCGGTAAGCTGGTGGAGTAACCTAACAAGACTGCTTAGATCTGATGAGCTTCTTGGGAAACGTCTTTTCCCGATAAAACAAAGGCTGGCCTAATAACCAAGCCCTGACTGGATGGAAGAAGTGATTCTGAGTACACGGTGAAGGTGATTACTCAAACTGTCCTATGCCCAGACTCCTGGATCCACTGAGATGCAAGCAACATGACTTTAGAATCCCTCAACCTGACTTCATATGAGAGCCACCCTTGAAGCTGTCATTGGAAAGGCAACCTCCCTGAGCTTTGAACTCAAACGCGTTCTGCATGGGTAAGCTCAGTGTCTAATACCTTGACTGTTCTTTATGTAGGCTGTTTCTCAGCAAGAAGCTTAGACCATAATGCCTTACTGTTTTAGGAGAATCTTCATGATAATATGCTATCCCAGAGAAACACTGTGTCTTGCCCCTCATTACACAAGTGTAAAGAAAGAGGAAAAGCCTCCCTTACTGTGTCTCAGGAAATCAGTAAATGGGCCTGAATCTGAGATGGAGCCACTGGGGACTTTCAATTCAGAGGGAACCTATAAAGGTGTGAGGAACAGTGGACAATCTTTCACAGAAACTGGACCGTGTTCAGAGGTGTCAGAGCCAATGCACAGCAGTGGGAAAGCTGCTGGTGTTCTGATGAGACTGATTATATCCACTCAGGCAGAAAGTACACTTTCTGCTCTTTCCCCAGAGATACTTCAACTCCTGCTCATTTTCCGAGTCTTTTTTCTTGTCTCCAGCTTCCCATTATTCAATGAGCCACTGATTTCCTGCCAGTTAGTTCCTTCTCTCTTTGACTTGGCCAGAGTCAGTGTCTGTTGCTTGCAGTCAATAACCCTGATAGACTAACATCTACACTGTGGCCATTCAAACACCAAGGTCCCAACAGTCAGGCCGGTGCACCCCTAAAGATAGGTCATGTATTGGTATTATGCAAAATAAGCTGCTGGGTTCAAATCAGCAGCAATTAGGGATTTGGATGCTATTTAACTCAGTGTATTTTGACTTCCTCTGGCTCAAGTCTCAGGGTTTGCTAACCCTCCTCCTACATGATCAGAATGTTTAGACACCGTCTTCTGCCAGCTTGATCTCTGAGCTATTGGTCCTTCTTAACTTTCCACCTTCACTACCTGATATGCATTGTGGCCATGTGCTGTTTTGTGCTACTGATCTCTTCTATCCCCTCTAAGCCATTATCAAGTGTGTGGGACTTTACCTCACTGAGTCAGGCTGCTTAGGGAGGTGTCCAGGGGCACAGGCACCCTAGTTCTCTCAAGCCATGCATGTAACTGAGGAGTCAAGGATGATCATGGTACAAAGGGCTCCTCATAGAAGGTGACATTCTTGTGACTCAAGTCCTTGCCACAATCCTAGGCTAATATCTGCAGAATGCAGTAGGCTGGCCGCAAATACCTAACTTTCAAGTTAATCTCAAAAAGAATGAAAAGAATAAAAAAAGTTCAAATTAACATATTTTCTGTAATGGACAAAAATAGTTAACCTGAAGTTTGACAGTAGTCACCAAGCACAATGCTCAATGGGCAAGTCAACTGATGTGCCTGCCAATTGGCATGGACCACTCACCCCTCCACCATGACCTGCTTGCCCCCGTGGTGTGATCAGCCATGTGCCAATTCATGCTCCCAGTCTGTCCTATTTCCTTTTAGTTTTCTACAATCATTGCTTTGCAGACCTGTCCAATGTAACCTGGCTCAGCCACCTAGGAATTTCTCGACTTCCTGGGAATCCTATGCATAACGATGTTGACAGTGCTTCCTGCATGGTGTGCATGCTTCCCCATTAGGATTCTCTTTTCTTGGTTCTGATTTCCCTTGGTCACAACCTCACTCCTTGGAACATTTGGTACAGCTCTGTCTCCTGGACAGCAACCTGAGTGTAATACAGATGGACATGAGAAGTGCAGAGGATAGCAGGTGTGACTTAGAGGCATGTGCTGTGGACAGGAGACAGCAGACGTAACTGGGATGTATGGTGAAAACGTATTGACTTTGTCTTGGGTGGGATAGGTGGGGTCAGGGAAAACACCATGGCCTAGGTGCATCTCGGAAAATGAGTAGAACTCTTCCAGCAGACAATGCTATATTCCAGGCAATACAAGGCTTATTTAAAAAAAAAAAAAAAAAAGCCATCACATTCTGGCATATGATGATAGTGGGAATAATGCTAGAAAATTATAAGAACCTTTATTTCATTGTAAGAAGTTTGAAAGCCATTCTAAATTTAGACAGCACTGTGACATAAGATTGAAGTCCTACAAAACTGGGGACAGGGTGGAAAATGGTTTGGGAGGAGTCAAGACTGGAGATGGGCAAAACAATGCAGGGGAGAGTCACAATAATCCAACTGATGGTGAGGTGAGGGCTTACTTATGGTGGCCAAAGTGTGACCGGCACAAGGGAGCTGATTGGAAAGATATTAAGAGGGTATCATCAACAGACATATGGATACAGGAGAAGGGATGGCTGAGAAAGACCCTGAGGTTTGTGGCCTAAGGGACAAAACTGTCAACAGTGTCATTCACTGAAATAGGGAGCAAAAAGGGGATTGTGCAGACGTCTGAATCAATGGCAATATCAGTTTGAACATTTCAAAAACAAAATGCACTAGGAATATCAAGGTGGAACTCTCCCTCAAGCTGAGTGATGAATGGATTAGAAAAGAGGTCTGGCCTAGACATTTGGATTTGCCATATTAGATCCTCTGGCTGTGTGAGCTTGGGCAAGTTAAGTAAACTGTCTCTGCCCTTGCTATTTTGTCTGTAAAATGGGAATACCAACAGTACCTACTTCCATAGAGTTGTTACCAGTATTAAGTGACTTAATATATGTAAACTCTTTAGAACGTTCCCTGTTCTAATGATAGTTAAAAGTATTAACTATTGTTTATTATTATTACTGTTATTGCCCTTGACAAGAAACCCCCATTAAACTTCTGCTTTTCAAAAATGTTTCAACTGTGTTTTCCCTTTATCCCCAGTTTGATTGTGGTATAATTTCCCATTAAAATTGTGAGATATTTGTAGTGTACGTGATGATTTGATATATGCATACTTTGTGAAAGGAGTCCCCTCATTGAGTTAATTAACACATCTACCACTTCACGTATTCACCTTTTTTTAAGCTTTTTTTTTTTTGGTGAGAACATTTAAGTTCCATTGTCTTAGCAAATCCATCCCGATTATACCATACAGTGTAATCAACTATAGTCACTATGTTATACATTAGATCCTCAAATCTTATTTATCTTATGAAAGTTTGTACCTTTTCCCAGCCTCTCCCTATTTTCTTGACCCTCCAGACCCTGGCAACTACTTGCCTACTCTCTGTTTCTATGACTTCCAGTCTTTTTTTTTTTTTTTCTTAGGTTCCACATACAAATTATATCATACAGTTTTTGTCTTTATCTATCTGGCCTATTTCTTTTTTAAAATTTTTAAGTTTATTTTTGAGGAAGAGACAGAGAGAGCAAGCAAGGGAGGGGCAGAGAGAGAGAGAGAGAGAGAATCCCAAGCAGGCTCTGCACTGTCAGCATGGAGCCTGATGTGGGGCTCGAACTCACAAACCATGAGATCATGATGTGAACTGAAACCAAGAGTCTGACGCTTAACCAACTGAGCCACCCAGGTGCCCATGGCCTATTTGATTATCATAATACCCAGTTTCATCCATGTCGTTACAAATGACAACATTTTATTCTTTTTTCAGGCTGAAAAATATTCAATTACATATTTATATATACATGTATATATCATTATACCATATATCATATTATATTATACATCATATGTAGTATATGTTATTAAATCACACATAATTAAAATATAATCAGATATAGATTATATCATGTATATATAAATCAGGAAAGTGTTATGATAACTCATCTACTGACTGTTACATGTCTTCTTTCACTCTCTTCTCCGACCCTCCTTACTTACTCCTGGCACTCCCTGGTGAACATCTTCATTCTCAAAATTCACGCAAAGTTTCACAAAGCTCTAGATCTTAAAAAATACATATTCTGAAATAGGTTGTGCTTATTGCTTGCTTGAGGAGTCCCCGGAAAAGCCAGCTGTGAAAGCTCTATTGCTGTTCCTCCCCTGAGTCCACACAGCACCCCCACCCCAGGGAGCAACGGGGAAGGCCTGCGTTACTAGTGCCTCTGTAGCTCTTGCAAAAACACATTTTTTGTTCCTGATTATGGAACTAATACGTGCACCTTATACAAATCTTGGGTGAGGGGAAGTATAAGGAAGAAAGTAAAAATCACCAATAATTAAGACCTGCCCACCGTAGGAATATTTATTGTTTATCTTTGAAGATTTCTTCCAGAAGCGGTGNTTCCGTGTGATCACTGGGTTTCACGAAGTTGCCAGGCGGGGAATAAATGCAGCATTTGTTCAAGAGTCCTGGCTGAGTTCCAGCTGAAGCCCTGATGGTTTCAGGGTCTCAGTTGTAGTTTCAATTGGATTAGTTACCCATTAGTTCTTACACTGACCCTGGGTGGAGGGGCGCAGGCACGGGTAAACCAGGAGTGGCTGCTTTTAAATGAAGGGAGCCCTGCCGAGTGGGCTCTGTAAATCATCCCGCCCGAGAGGAGACATCTCTGTGGGGATCAAAGGCTCTGGGAAAGAGCAGGGTGTCATTGCCACTGTTCTCTGCACACACCCCCACCCCCCGCCTCCATCCACTGACACCCCCCTTCCCCACCCAGTGGTGACTTGTGGAGGTAGAACTCCACTATCAGGTCATTTCCCTGTTAAGGAATCTCCATCTACCATTGAGATCATGGTGCTTACTACTGAACGTCTCAGCTTATCTTCTGTGTGTTGTCTATAAACATTTTCATCCATCTTTCATCTTAAGGGTAAGGAGAAAACTGGGTGCACACGTGCCAAAGTTTGTCACTGCAGGCTATGTAGGCAATGCTATTTCAATATTCCAATCACAGACTAAGTCTGGGATGCAAAAACCAGTTTACCACCCCAATGCACATCAGAGGGTGAAGGTAAAAAGTTTATAAGGACCAATACCCAGAGACCAAGCCGGCAGGAGACTCTGCTTAAAGATTCTGATCGTGTGGGAACGGGGTCAGCATGCCCTGAGCCTTGAACCGGAGGAAATCAAAATACGCTGAATCCAACAGTATCCAAACTCCTAATTGCTGCTGATTTGAATTCAGCAGCAAATTTTGCATAATACCAATAAATGACCTTTCTTCTGGGGCGCACCGGCATGACTGTTGGGATCTTGTAACGAATACCTAGTGCCGTTTAATGATGGAATGACATATCTCTGATATGCAAATTTTTACAGCACAGCAATTAAGCAGTTTAGAATTTTACGACAGTGTTTGGGCTTTATACAACAACAAAAAAGGGGCCCAATAAAGGCCTGTGATGGATGGGCTAATCCCCACTGGAAATATACCATGTAATGCTGTGGAGACAATACATTATGGATAGCATTGTGATGATTGGTTGTTAATCTCCCGTCCCATCCTCCCTCAGATCCCATGCAGACCTNGTTGGGACACGAGTCGGGGGTACAGATGGGAAAGTTGGGGCATAGCAATCTGCTGTGTGTACGGAATACAGAGCAAAAGGGGCTTGCGGCGAGGCAGCTTGTCAGCAGGGGACAGAACTGGGGGCCATATGCCGCTCTTCTTCTCCCTTCTGTCACCAAGTCTGCCACCTCATCCTTCTGTCAGGGGACACTAATGATGAACATGTTTTAAACAGTTTTGTTTACCTAGCAACAGCTTTTCTAAGAGGGGGTCTTAATTAGTCACCTTAAACAATTTTGGGTTGGGATTTTTTTTCAAGCCTTCATTCATTTGTTCATTCATCTGGAAGAATCTCTCTCTTGCTCATTCCACACACTCCCCCCTTCCCCCGCCCCCATACCCTCGAGGCTGTTGTTACTGTTTCCATGAAAAAGTGTGTCTGCATTACAAAACTAGTTTTAATAGCTATATGCCATTTTTCTTTCTTTCATACATACTTTAATACCACAATTAGCTTTGAAGGGTAGATTTTTCTCCACTTATCAGAGGCAGTATTCCTTTGTGAAGCTCTTCAAATAGGATCTGCATTTTAAAATCAAATCCCATTTGGTGAATTTTTTTTTTCTCCATAATTTTGTACTTCTGGTTGCAGTCACTTTCACATTCAAGGAGCAGGCTCAGGGCTGATTTAGCGGTTCACTCTCT